>NC_057806.1:390115048-390412466 GCF_018294505.1 Triticum aestivum | reverse complement strand
TCTCCACTCGGTAGGATTTTTTCAAACTTAGGCGAGTGCCGGACTGCAGCTAAGTCTCCGACTGACAAAACTTAGGCGAGTACTGGACTGCAGCTAAGCCTCCGAGTGGGAGGATTGCTCTCCACTCGGTAGGATTTCTTCAAACTTAGGCGAGTGCCGGACTGCAGCTAAGTCTCCAAGTGAGAGAACTTAGGCGAGTACTGGACTGCAGCTAAGCCCCCGAGTGGGAGGATTGCTCTCCACTCGGTAGGATTTTTAAATACTTAGGCGAAACGGGTTCGCAGCTAAGCCTCCGAGTGGGAGGATTGCTCTCCACTCAGTAGGATTTTTAAATACTTAGGCGAAATGGGTTCGCAGCTAAGCCTCCGAGTGGGAGGCTGGCTGACCACTTGGTAGGAAATTTATTTTTACAAACTTAGGCGAAGCAGATTCGCAGCTAAGCCACCCACTGGGGGATTTCTTACGCAAACAAAAACAATAACAATCACTGGGAAAATTATAACGCTCTTGTCTTTGATAAATAAACTATAGGAGTTTTTTCTTATTACATCTCATCCGAGTGAGAATTCAAGTATAAAAGGGGCGGAGTAGCTCTGCATTCCAGGCTCGTGGCTCATCAATCTGGCGATCGACATTATAGAGGTGATACACTCCATTGTGGAGGACTCTGGTGACTATGAAGGGGCCTTCCCAACTAGGAGCGAGTTTGTGTGGTTTCTGCTGATCCACTCGGAGGACTAAGTCTCCTTCTTGGAAGGCTCGACTCTTCACATTTCTGGCATGGAATCGACGCAAGTCTTGCTGATAGATGGTCGATCGGATCATGGCCGTTTCTCTTTCTTCTTCCAGGAGGTCGACTGCATCCTACCGGGCTTGTTTTGCTTCTTCTTCTTCAGAGTAGAGCTTGACTCGAGGGGCGTTGTGAAGCATGTCACTCGGCAAGACTGCTTCGGCTCCGTAGACCAGAAAGAATGGGGTTCTTCCGGTCGATCGGTTCGGGGTCGTCCTCAATCCCCAAAGAACTGATGGAAGCTCATCGACCCATGCACCTGTTGCGTGCTTGAGATCGCGCATCAATCGAGGTTTTAGTCCTTTGAGAATTAGACTGTTTGCTCTTTTCGCCTGTCCATTCGACTGAGGGTGAGCGACCGAAGCATAGTCGACTCGTGTGCCCTGAGAGGCACAAAAGGCCCTGAATTTGTCGGAATCGAAGTTTGACCCATTGTCAGTGATGATGCTGTGCGGAACTCCATATCTGAATATCAACTCTCTGATGAAACTGATAGCACTGCAAGCATCAAGATTCTTGATAGGATTAGCTTCAATCCATTTGGTGAACTTGTCGACTGCTACTTGTTGGGGAACGTAGCATAAATTCAAAATTTTCCTACGTGTCACCAAGATCTATCTATGGAGTCATCTAGCAACGAGGGAGGAGTGGATCTACATACCCTTGTAGATCGCGCGCGGAAGCATTCAAGAGAACGGGGTTGATGGAGTCGTACTCGTCGTGATCCAAATCACCGATGATCCTAGCGCCGAACGGACGGCACCTCCGTGTTCAACACACGTACGGAGTAGCGACGTCTCCTCCTTCTTGATCCAGCAAGGGGGGAGGAGAGGTTGATGGAGATCCAGCAGCACGACGTCGTGGTGGTGGAAGTAGCGGGATTCCAACAGGGCTTCGCCAAGCGCTGCGGGAGGAGGAAGGTGTGTCATGGGAGGGAGAGGGAGGCGCCAGGGCTTGGTATGGTTGCCCTCCCTTCCCCCCCACTATATATAGGGCCAAGGGAGAGGGGGAGGGCGCAGCCTTGCCCCTTCCTCCAAGGAAGGGTGCGGCCAAGGGGGGGAGGAGTCCATCCTCCCCAAGGCACCTCGGAGGTGCCTTCCCCCTTTAGGACTCTCCCCTCCTCTTGTCCCTTTGGCGCATGGGCCTCTAGGGGCTGGTGCCCTTGGCCCATGTAGGCCAAGGCGCACCCCCTAAAGCCCATGTGGCCCCCGGGGCAGGTGGCCCCACCCGGTGGACCCCCGGGACCCTTCCGGTGGTCCCGGTACAATACCGATGACCCCGAAACTTGTCCCGATGCCCGAAATAGCACTTCCTATATATAATTCTTTACCTCCGGACCATTCCGGAACTCCTCGTGACGTCCGGGATCTCATCCGGGACTCCGAACAACTTTCGGGTTACCGCATACTAATATCTCTATAACCCTAGCATCACCGAACCTTAAGTGTGTAGACCCTACGGGTTCGGGAGACATGCAGACATGACCGAGATGACTCTCCGATCAATAACCAACAGCGGGATCTGGATACCCATGTTGGCTCCCACATGTTCCACGATGATCTCATTGGATGAACCACGATGTCAAGGACTTAATCAATCCCGTATACAATTCCCTTTGTCTATCGGTACGATACTTGCCCGAGATTTGATCGTCGGTATCCCGATACCTTGTTCAATCTCGTTACTGGCAAGTCTCTTTACTCATTCCGTAACACATCATCCCGTGATCAACTCCTTGATCACATTGTGCACATTATGATGATGTCCTACCGAGTGGCCCCAGAGATACCTCTCCGTCACACGGAGTGACAAATCCCAGTCTCGATTCGTGCCAACCCAACAGACACTTTCGAAGATACCCATAGTGTACCTTTATAGCCACCCAGTTACGTTGTGATGTTTGGCACACCCAAAGCACTCCTACGGTATCCGGGAGTTGCACAATCTCATGGTCTAAGGAAATGATGCTTGACATTAGAAAAGCTTTAGCATACGAACTACACGATCTAGTGCTATGCTTAGGATTGGGTGTTGTCCATCACATCATTCTCCTAATGATGCGATCCCGTTATCAATGACATCCAATGTCCATGGTCAGGAAACCGTAACCATCTATTGATCAACAAGCTAGTCAACTAGAGGCTTACTAGGGACATGGTGTTGTCTATGTACCCACACATGTATCTGAGTTTCCTATCAATACAATTCTAGCATGGATAATAAACGATTATCATGAACAAGGAAATATAATAATAACTAATTTATTATTGCCTCTAGGGCATATTTCCAACAGTCTCCCACTTGCACTAGAGTCAATAATCCAGTTCACATCGATATGTGATTAACACTCGAGGTCACATCCCCATGTGGCTAACACCCAAAGAGTTTTACTAGAGTCAATAATCTAGTTCACATTACCATGTGATTAACACTCGATGAGTTCTGGGTTTGATCATGTTATGCTTGTGAGAGATGTTATAGTCAACGGGTCTGAATCTTTCAGATCCGTATGTACTTCACAAATCTCTATGTAATCTTGTAGATGCAGCTACTACGCTATATTTGGAGCTATTCCAAATAACTGTTCTACTATACGAATCCAGTTTACTACTCAGAATAATCTGGATTAGTGTCAAAGTTTGCATCGGTGTAACCCTTCACGACGAGCTCTTTTACCACCTCCATAATCGAGAAAATTCCTTAGTCCACTAGTTACTAAGGATAACTTTGACCGTTGTCTTGTGATCCATTCTTGGATTACTCTTGTACCCCTTGACTGACTCATGGCAAGGCGCATTTCAGGTGCGGTACACAGCCTAGCATACTATAGGGCCTATGTCTTAAGCATAGGGGACGACCTTCGTCCTTTCTCTCTATTCTGCCGTGGTCGAGCTTTAAGTCTTAACTTCATACCTTACAACTCAGGCAAGAACTCCTTCTTTGACTGATCCATCTCGAACACCTTCAAGATCATGTCAAGGTATGTGCTCATTTGAGAGTACTATTAAGCGTTTTGATCTATCCTTATAGATCTTAATGCTCAATACTCAAGTAGCCTAATCCAGGTTTTCCATTGAAAAACACTTTTCAAATAACCCTATATGCTTTCCAGAAATTCTACGTCATTTCTGATCAACAATATGTCAATAACATATATTCATCAGAAATTCTATAGTGCTCCCACTCACTTCTTTGGAAATACAAGTTTCTCATAAACTTTGTATACACCCAAAATCTTTGATCATCTCATCAAAGCATACATTCCAACTCCGAGATGCTTACTCCAGTCCTTAGAAGGATTGCTGGAGCTTTGCATACTTATTAGCATCTTTCAGGATTGACAAAACCTTCCGGTTGTATCACATACAACCTTTCCTCAAGAAAATCGTCGAGGAAACAATGTTTTTGACATCCTATCTGCAAGATTTCATAAATAATGCAGTAATCACTAATATAATTCCAACAGACTCTTAGCATCGCTACGAGTGAGAACGTCTCATCATAGTCAACTCCTTGAACTTGTCAGAAAAATCTTAACGACAAGTCGAGCTTTCTTAATGGTGATACTTACCATCATTGTCCGTCTTCCTTTTAAAATCCATATGTACCTAACAGCCTTACGACCATCAAGTAGTTCTCCCAAAGTCTACACTTTGTTTTCATATATGGATCCTCTCTCGAATTTTATGGCCTCGAGCCATTTATCAGAATCCAGGCCCACCATCGCTTCTCCATAGCTCGTAGGTTCATTGCTGTCTAGCAACATGACTTCCAAGACAGGATTACGTACCACTCTGAAGTAGTACGCATCCTTGTCATCCCACGAGGTTTGGTAGTGACTTGATCTGAAGTTTCATGATCACTATCAAAAGCTTCCACTTCAATTGGTGTAGGTGCCACAGGAACAACTCCCTGTGCCCTGTCACACACTAGTTGAAGAGACGGTTCAATAACCTCATCAAGTCTCCACCATCCTCCCACTCAATTCTTTCGAGAGAAACTTTTCCTCGAGAAAGGACCCGATTCTAGAAACAATCCCTTATTGCTTTAGGATCTGAGACAGGAGGTACACCCAACTGTTTTGGGTGTCCTATGAAGATTCATTTATCCGCTTTGGGTTTGAGCTTATCAGCCTAAAACTTTTTCACATAAGCATCGCAGCCCCAAACTTTTAAGAAATGACAGCTTAGGTTTCTCTAAACCATAGTTCACATGGTGTCATCTCATCGGAATTACGTGGTGCCCTATTTAAAGTGAATGTGGTTTTCTCTAATACCCAACCCATAAACTATCGGGGTAATTCGATAAGAGACATCATGGTATGCATCATATCCAATAGGGTGCAGATATGATGTTCGGGCACACCATCACGCTACGGTGTTCCAAGCTGTATTAGTTGTGAAACAATTTCCACAATGTCTTAATTATGTGCCAAACTCGTAATTCAGATATTCATCTCTATGATCATATCATAGATCTTTTATCCTCTTGTCACGACGATCTTTCAACTTCACCCTGAAATTACTTGCACCTTTCAATAATTCAGACTCGTGATTCATCAAGTAAATATACTCAACATCTACTCAAATCATCTGTGAAGTAAGAACATAACGATATCCACTACACGCCTCAACACTCATTGGACTGCACACATCAAAATGTATTACTTCCAACAAGTTGCTTTCTAGTTCCATTTTACTGAAAACGAGACTTTCAGTCATCTTGCCCATGTGGTATGATTTGCATGTCTCAAGTGATTCAAAAATCAAGTGAGTCCAAACGATCCATCTGTATAGAGTTTCTTCATGCATATCTACCAACAAACATGGTTCGCATGCCTCAAACTTTTCAAAAACGAGTGAGCCCAAAGATCCATCAACATGGAGCTTCTTCATGCGTTTTATACCGATATGACTTACGTGGCAGTGCCACAAGTAGGTGGTACTATCATTACTATCTTTTGGCATGAACATGTGTATCACTATGATCGAGATTCAATAAACCATTCATTTTTAGGTGTAAGACCATTGAAGGTATTATTCAAATAAACAGAGTAACCATTATTCTCCTTAAATGAACAACCGTATTGCGATAGACATAATCCAATCATGTCTATGCTCAACGCAAACACCAATCTCGATGGTAGAGGGAGCGTACGATATTTGATCAACCTTGGAAATACTTCCAACACATATCGTCATCTCACTTTTACCTAGTCTCCGTTTATTCCATAGCTTTTATTTTGAGTTACTAACACTTAGCAACCGAACCGGTATCTAATACCATGGTGCTACTAGGAGTACTTAGTAAAGTACACATCAACACAATGTATATCCAATATACTTCTATCGACCTTGCCAGCCTTCTAATCTACCAAGTATCTAGGGTAATTTTGCTCCAGTGGCTGTTCCCCTTATTACAGAAGCACTTAGTCTCGGGTTTGGGTTCAACCTTCGGTTTCTTCACTAGAGCAGTAGCTGATTTGCCGTTTCATGAAGCATCCCTTTTTGCCCTTGCCCTTCTTGAAACTAGTGGTTTCACCAACCATCAACAATTGATGCTCCTTCTTGATTTCTACTTTTGTGGTGTCAAACATCGCGAATATCTCAAGGATCATCATATATGTCCCTGATATATTATAGTTCATCACGAAGCTCTAGCAGCTTGGTGGTAATGACTTCGGAGAACCATCACTATTTCATCTGGAAGATCAACTCCCACTCGATTCAAGCGATTGTTGTACTCAGACAATCTGAGCACAAGTTCAACAATTGAGCTTTTCTCCCTTAGTTTGCAGGCTAAGAAAATCGTCGGAGGTCTTATACCTCTTGACGTGGGCACGAGCCTGAAATCCCGATTTCAGCCCTCAAAACATCTCATATGTCTCGCGACGTTTCAAAACGTCTTCGGTGCCTCAACTCTAAACCGGTTAACTGAACTATCATGTAGTTATCAAAATGTGTATGTCAGATGTTCGCAACATCCACAGACGACGTTCGAGGTTCAGCACACTGAGCGGTGCATTAAGGACATAAGCTTTCTACGAAGCAATGAGGACAATCCTCAGTTTACGGACCTAGTCCGCATAATTGCTACTATCAACTTTCAATTAAATTTTCTCTAGGAACATATCTAAACAGTAAAACTGAAGCGCGAGCTACGACATAATTTGCGAAGACCTTTTGACTATGTTCAGGATAATTAAGTTCATCTTATGAACTCCCACTCAGATAGACATCCCTCTAGTCATCTAAGTGATTACATGATCCAAGTCAACTAGGCCATGTTCGATCATCACGTGAGACGGACTAGTCATCATCGGTGAACATCTTCATGTTGATCGTATCTACCATACGACTCATGCTCGACCTTTCGGTCTTCTGTGTTCTGAGGCCATGTCTGTACACATGCTAGGCTCGTCAAGTCAACCTAAGTGTTTCGCGTGTGTAAATCTGTCTTACACCCGTTGTATGTGAACGTTAGAATCTATCACACCCGACCATCACGTGGTGCTTCGAAACAACGAACTGTCGCAATGGTGCACAGTTAGGGGGAACACTTTCTTGAAATTTTAATGAGGGATCATCTTATTTACTACCGTCGTTCTAAGCAAATAAGATGCAAAAACATGATAAACATCACATGCAATCAAATAGTGACATGATATGGCCAATATCATATTGCTCCTTTTGATCTCCATCTTCGGGGCTCCATGATCATCTTGTCACCGGCATGACACCATGATCTCCATCATCATGATTTCCATCATCGTGTCTTCATGAAGTTGTCTCGCCAACTATTACTTCTACTTCTACAACTAACGGTTAGCAATAAAGTAAAGTAATTACATGACGTTTATGTTGACACGCAGGTCATAAATAAATTAAGACTACTCCTATGGCTCCTGCCAGTTGTCATACTCATCGACATGCAAGTCGTGATTCCTATTACAAGAACATGATCATCTCATACATCACATATATCATTCATCACATCCTTTGGCCATATCACATCACATAGCAAACCCTGCAAAAACAAGTTAGACGTCCTCTAATTGTTGTTTGCATGTCTTACATGGCTGCTATGGGTTTCTAGCAAGAACGTTTCTTACCTACGCAAAAACCACAACGTGATATGCCAATTGATATTTACCCTTCATAAGGACCCTTTTCATCAAATCCGATCCGACTAAAGTGGGAGAGACAGACACCCGCTAGCCACCTTATGCAACTAGTGCATGTCAGTCGGTGGAACCAGTCTCACGTAAGAGTACGTGTAAGGTCGGTCCGGGCCGCTTCATCCCACAATGTCGTCGAATCAAGATTGGACTAGTAACGGTAAGCATATTGAACAAAATCAACGCCCACAACTACTTTGTGTTCTACTCGTGCATAGTAACTACGCATAGACCTAGCTCATGATGCCATTGTTGGGGAACGTAGCATAAATTCAAAATTTTCCTATGTGTCACCAAGATCTATCTATGGAGTCATCTAGCAACGAGGGAGGAGTGGATCTACATACCCTTGTGGATCGCGCGCGGAAGCGTTCAAGAGAACGGGGTTGATGGAGTCGTACTCGTCGTGATCCTAGCGCCGAACGGACGGCACCTCCGCGTTCAACACACGTACGGAGTAGCAACGTCTCCTCCTTCTTGATCCAGCAAGGGGGGAGGAGAGGTTGATGGAGATCCAGCAGCACGACGGCGTGGTGGTGGAAGTAGCGGGATTCCAACAGGGCTTCGCCAAGCGCTGCGGGAGGAGGAAGGTGTGTCATGGGAGGGAGAGGGAGGCGCCAGGGCTTGGTATGGTTGCCCTCCCTTCCCCCCACTATATATAGGGCCAAGGGAGAGGGGGAGGGTGCAGCCTTGCCCCTTCCTCCAAGGAAGGGTGCGGCCAAGGGGGGGGGAGGAGTCCATCCTCCCCAAGGCACCTCGGAGGTGCCTTCCCCCTTTAGGACTCTCCCCTCCTCTCGTCCCTTTGGCGCATGGGCCTCTAGGGGTTGGTGCCCTTGGCCCATGTAGGACAAGGCGCACCCCCTACAGCCCATGTGGCCCCTGGGGCAGGTGGCCCCACCCGGTGGACCCCCGGGACCCTTTCGGCGGTCCCGGTACAATACCGATGACCCCGAAACTTGTCCCGATGCCCGAAATAGCACTTCCTATATATAATTCTTTACCTCCGGACCATTCCGGAACTCCTCGTGACGTCCGGGATCTCATCCGGGACTCTGAACAACTTTCGGGTTACCGCATACTAATATCTCTATAACCCTAGCGTCACCGAACCTTAAGTGTGTAGACCCTACGGGTTCGGGAGACATGTAGACATGACCGAGATGACTCTCCGGTCAATAACCAACAGCGGGATCTGGATACCCATGTTGGCTCCCACATGTTCCACGATGATCTCATCGGATGAACCACGATGTCAAGGACTTAATCAATCCCGTATACAATTCCCTTTGTCTATCGGTACGATACTTGCCCGAGATTTGATCGTCGGTATCCCGATACCTTGTTCAATCTCGTTACCGGCAAGTCTCTTTACTCGTTCCGTAACACATCATCCCGTGATCAACTCCTTGATCACATTGTGCACATTATGATGATGTCCTACCGAGTGGGCCCAGAGATACCTCTCCGTCACACGGAGTGACAAATCCCAGTCTCAATTCGTGCCAACCCAACAGACACTTTCGAAGATACCCGTAGTGTACCTTTATAGCCACCCAGTTACGTTGTGACGTTTCGCACACCCAAAGCACTCCTACGGTATCCGGGAGTTGCACAATCTCATGGTCTAAGGAAATGATACTTGACATTAGAAAAGCTTTAGCATACGAACTACACGATCTAGTGCTATGCTTAGGATTGGATCTTGTCCATCACATCATTCTCCTAATGATGTGATCCCGTTATCAATGACATCCAATGTCCATGGTCAGGAAACCGTAACCATCTATTGATCAACGAGCTAGTCAACTAGAGGCTTACTAGGGACATGGTGTTGTCTATGTACCCACACATGTATCTGAGTTTCCTATCAATACAATTCTAGCATGGATAATAAACGATTATCATGAACAAGGAAATATAATAATAACTAATTTATTATTGCCTCTAGGGCATATTTCCAACACTACTAGCACATGAGTGAAGCCGCTCCTGCCCGTTTTCAGTGGTCCAACCATGTCCAGCCCCCAAACAGCAAAGGGCCAGACGAGTGGAATGGTTTTCAGAGCTGACGCGGGCTTGTGCGACATATTGGAGTAATACTGACATCCTTTACATTTGTCGACTATCACTTTTGCCATTTCATTGGCCTTTGGCCAGTAAAATCCCGCTCGGTATGCTTTAGCCACTATGGTCCGAGAGGACGCATGATGACCACAGGTCCCCGAGTGGATATCATCAAGGATCATCTGACCTTCTTCTGGTGTTATACACTTCTGACTGACTCCAGTCGCGCTTTCTCTATACAACTGTTCCTTTATGACTGTAAAGGCCTTGGATCGACGGACGATCTGTCGAGCCTCTTCTTCGTCCTCTGGGAGTTCTTTCCTTAGGATGTACGTGATGTACGGTACTGTCCATTCGGGAGTGATGACCAAGACTTCCATGATCAGGTCGACCACAGCTGGAACTTCAACTTCAGTCGGATCCATGGCACTTTTTGGCTGCTGGGCCTCTTCAGTGAAGGGATCCTCCTGAACTGATGGTGTGTGGATGTGTTCCAAAAACACATTGCTGGGAATGGCTTCTCTTTTGGAACCTATTTTTTCCAAATCATCAGCTGCTTGATTTTTCAGTCGGGGTATGTGATGAAGCTCTAACCCCTCGAATTTCTTCTCCAGCTTTCTCACTGCATTGCAATAACCAGTCATGGATGGACTTCTAACGTCCCATTCCTTCATCACCCGATTAACCACCAAATCTGAGTCGCCATAGACCATGAGGCGACGGACGCCGAGTGAAATGGCCATGCGCAACCCATATAAAAGTGCTTCCTATTCCGCCTCGTTATTGGAGGAATCAAAGTGAATTTGAAGAACATATCTGAGCTTATCTCCTCGGGGAGATACCAACACCACCCCGGCACCGGAACCATTCAGCATTTTGGAACCGTCGAAGAACATGGTCCAATGCTCCGAGTGAACCTGAGTCGGCAGTTGCTGTTCAATCCACTCGGCGACGAAATCTGCTATTGCCTGGGACTTGATAGCTTTCTTTGCCTCGAACTTGATATCTAGAGGAAGGAGTTCAATCGCCCATTTTGCCACTCGACCAGTTGCATCTCTGTTATGCAGGATCTCTGACAATGGAGCGTCGCTAACGACTGTAATGGAATGATCAAATAAGTAGTGAGCAACTTTCTTTGTGGTCATATAAATCCCATATACAAGCTTCTGATAATGAGGATATCTTTGCTTCGACGGGGTCAAAACTTCAGAAATATAATATACTGGGCGCTGAACTTTGAAGGCTTTTCCTTCTACTTCCCGCTCGACCGTAAGTACCGTACTGACGACTTGTCCCGTGGCTGCGATGTAAAGCAACAAAGGCTCCTTGCTGATTGGGGCAGCAAGCACCGGCTGGGTGGAGAGCAGAGCTTTGAGCTCTGCAAATGCTGCATCGGCTTCGGGAGTCCACTCGAGCTTGTTGGACTTCTTCATCAATCGGTAAAGAGGCAATGCCTTTTCACGAGATGAGATATGAATCGACTTAAAGCGGCCAAGCAACCAGTAAGCTTCTCGATGTCGTGCACTCGCATAGGACTTTTCATTCGGAGTATAGTACCGACTTTTTCTGGATTGGCGTCGATTCCCCGTTCGGAAACGAGAAAACTGAGTAATTTTACGCCAGGAACTCTGAATGCGCACTTTGATGGATTAAGCTTGATATCATATCTCCTAAGGTTGGCAAAGGTTTCAGCAAGGTCAGCCAGCAGGTCGGAACCCTTCCGTGACTTGACCACAATGTCATCCATGTATGCTTCCACATTCCGACTGATTTGAGTGAGCAAACACTTCTGAATCATCCTCATAAATGTGGCTCCGACATTCTTGAGGCCGAACGGCATGGTAACATAAGAGAAGCACCCGAATGGAGTGATGAAAGCTGTTTTGATCTCGCCAGGTCCATACAGACGGATCTGATGGTACCCGGAATAGGCATCTAAAAAAGACAGTCGCTCACATCCCGCAGTCGAGTCGACTATCTGATCGATGTGGGGGAGAGGAAAATGACCTTTCGGGCAGGCCCGATTGATATGTTTAAAGTCAATGCACATGCGAGGTGACTTGTCCTTCTTGGGGACCATGACAACATTGGCGAGCCACTCGGAGTGGTAGATTTCTCGGATGAACTCCGCTGCTAAGAGCCGAGCCACCTCCTCGCCAATAGCCTTTCTCTTCTGGACGGCGGACCGTCGAAGATGTTCCTTGACAGGTTTTACTTTTGAGTCGACTCTTAGCCGGTGCTCAGCCAGCTCCCTGGGAACACCCGACATGTCAGAAGGCTTCCATCCGAAAATGTCCCAGTTCTCACGGAGGAAATGGATGAGCGCTTCTTCCTATTTGGAGTCGAGTGTTGTTGAGATATGAGTTGGAGCGGCGCTGGGATCGGTCGGGTGGATGTGAGCTGTCTTCGTTTCGCCAGACGACTGAAAAGCTAATTCTGTAGCGGGCTTCTTGGCTCGCAACAAATCACTCGGGTCTGCAGTCTTCTGGTATTCCTGCAGTTCCACAACTGCCATCTGAGCATCAGCGATCTTTGAACCTTTATGAAAACATTCTTCTGCTTTCTTCTGATTGCCCGTAATAGTGATCACACCCTTGGGGCCAGGCATCTTCAATTTGAGATACACATAACATGGTCGGGCCATGAAGCGTGCATAAGCCGGCCTGCCCAAAATAGCGTGATAGGCACTCTGGAAGTGTACAACTTCAAACGTCAATTTTTCTTTGCGGTAATTCTTGGAATCACCGAAAACCACATCAAGAGCAATCTGGCCGAGTGATTCAGCCTTCTTCCCAGGAATGACTCCATGGAAACTCATGTTGCTGGTACTGAGTCTGGACATCGGAATGCCCATCCCTTTCAACGTCTCAGCATATAGTATGTTCAAACCACTGCCACCATCCATCAAGACTTTGGTCAGTCGAGTGCCTTCAACAACTGGGTCGACCACCAAAGCTTGCCTCCCAGGGGTGGCAATGTGCATTGGGTGATCGGACCAGTCGAATGTGATGGCAGTCTGAGACCACTCCAGATAACTGGGTGTTGCCGGAGCAACCATATTCACCTCTCGGTTGATGACTTTCAGTCGACTTTTTCTTTCAACATCAGCAAAAATCATCAGGGTGGAATTGACCTGGGGGTATCCATCGTCACTATCTTCCTTGTCCTCAACTTTGTTAGACTCCTTTTCCTTATCTTTGGGTTGCTTGCCCTGGAACTGCTGGATCAAGAGTCGACACTGTCGAGTGGTATGTTTCGGGTAAATGAAATTACCCTCTTCATCTTTCTTGGTGTGGACGAGACATGGCAAATCCAACACATCATTTCCGTCCTGGTCTTTAACTTTCTTGGGGTTCCAAGGTCCTTTGGGTTTCCCCTTAAACTTTCCTTGAGTTACAGCCAAGGCTTCCCCAGGAGCAGCTAGCTCGGCTTTCCGCTTCTGTTTCCGATTGGAATTTCCTCCAGTTTCTTGAGCGACTGACTTGAGCTTGCCACTCCTGAGTCGATCCTCATCCTCACCATTAGCGTACTTGGTGGCAATCTCCATCATCCGATTCAGAGACATATCTCCGGTCCGACCGAATTTCAGATTCAGTTCTCTGTACTTGACGCCTTCTTTAAAGGCACAGACTGCTTGGTGGTCAGGCACATTCTCTACTGTATGATGTAACGTGATCCATCTTTGGATGTAATCCCTCAAAGTTTCATTCGGCTTCTGCATGCAAGACCGCAGTTCCGTCAGCCCTGCCGGTCGCTTGCATGTTCCTTCAAATGTGGTGACAAACACTCGGGCGAGATCTTCCCAAGTGTAAATGCTGCTGGGTGCTAACTGGTTCAGCCACGCTCTGGCCGAGCCCTCCAACATTAGAGGCAGGTGCTTCATGGCCACTTCATCATTGCCACCGCCAATCTGGACGGCCACTCGGTAGTCTTCAAGCTAAGTATCGGACTTGGACTCACCAGTGAACTTACTGACTCCAGTCGCCAACCTGAAGTTGGGAGGAATCACAGCGGCCCTGATGGCTCTACTAAAGCACTCTGGCCCCGAAACATGTGCTCTGCTGCTGGTAGGTGCATCTCTGTCGTGACCTTCTTGGTGAGCTCTGTTCCTGTCGACCAAACCTTGAACGAGAATGGATCTCGCATCAAATCCTGGTTCCCTGGAGTCGACTGGAATCCTTCGCCCAACACTACGAGGGCGTCTGTCGTCCTGCTGTCGAGGAGCATACGACCCATTCCTCGGGGGAGGGGTGGGCACTCGACGTCGATCGTCACGATTGAATCGATGATCATATTGCTCACGGTTCCCATACTGATTATGCCGGTCCCCACGCCCCTCGTGCCTCGGGGGCGATCTTGGGCTATGAGTTGACTCGACTGTGTCTGCGGTAACGGATCTGCTGTGAATCCTGTTCCGCGACTGAGAAACAACGGAATTCTGGTCTCCTGCTGCCCGGAGTAATGCTCTGATCTGCAGCAAGCCTCTGCCAGCCTCCGACTGAGAAGGCTGAATCGACTCTGCTATACGGGTTGCAGCTGCTAAATTCTGAATCGGAGTTCGATATACCTACGGGGGCGGAAAGAGCTGACGTCGACTGGATTCGGGAACCCGTTGCCGCGCACGCTCGTCGAGTGCTCGCTGGAGGTTCTCCAGTCGAGTGTGCTCGGCCAAGTTTGCCAGGCGCGCGTCCTCCAAGGCACAAGCCTCGGGGGTTTCTCCAACGATAGGAGTGTGTAGTGCATCCATGTTCCGGCGACGAAGTTCTTCTCTCTGCAGCGGCGTGAGGGGCTCGGGAAGATATTCCTCATGGGGACGCGACGGGTCGCCTCCACCCGCGCCTCCGTCGGTGCGGGGAAAACCGGGAGGACTGGGCGGTCCATCGACCATCAGAACCTCCGCCGCCGGATCACTGCTGTTGCACTCGGATGCGGTCTCTGCGGAGCCAGTTGACAGATCGAACAGGCCATAGAGGGATTCGTCGGGCTCGATCGCCGCGACTTGGGGGGTGGCCGACTGGCGTGCCACCGCGTGTCTCACCCACCGCTGAAGTCTCGACCGACTGGAGCGCTTGCGCCGGCGGGATACAGGGAGGGATGACAGCACAGGAGCCGACCGATAGTGGGTCGACGGTTGCCGCAAAAGGATGCCGCGGACGCACGCGCGAAAGTGCGTCGCCTCGCGGACAGGGAGCGCGTCAACGTCGAGCGGAGCCTCCTGAAGCCAAGCGGAGTCATCGGCGATGAACGTGAGCGCGCCAAGACGGATCTCGCGGCCCTCCACCAAAACTCCGCCGGAAATCATGATGATTCGGATCGGAAAAGATCGCAACTCCTCCAACAAATCACTAAAACACCTGCCCCACGGTGGGCGCCAATTGTCGTGGTTCTAAGTCTGACAGTAATGTAGGGGGATAAGTATGGAGAGGCAAGATCTTAGCTATGGAGAAGTTGTAAGCACACGAGGTTTATGAGTTCAGGCCCTTCTCGGAGGAAGTAATAGCCCTACATCTCGGAGCCCGGAGGCGGTCGACTGGATTATGCGTATATGGTTTACAGGGGTGCGAACCCTTTACACTGAGGAGGGGGTGGCTTATATAGAGTTCGCCGGACCCCTCCGGCCCTCAGTTATGCAGGGTTTTAAATACATTAAGGTCAGACGTTACTGGTAATGCCCTTAATAAAGTGCTATGATGATCATAAAAACTACTTAATAACCGACCGTTAGCGTGCGGAGTGCCTTTAGGTCTCCTGGCGGTCGAGTGGTTTGGTCTTGGTCGAGTGATCGCTTCTTGGTCGAGTGTCTCCGAGTCTATCGAGTGGAACACTTTCAAGTCGATTGAAAGGTGATTTCTTCTAGAGATGTCCTTGGGTAGGGCAGTTTGGACAGGTCCATGACCCTACCCTAGGTACATAGCTTCATCAGGGGGGGCGCCCTCCGTCCTTGTGGCCGCCTCGTGGCTTCTCTGACTTGCACTCCAAGTCCTCTGGATGTCTTCTGGTCTAAGAAAAATTATTGTGAAAGTTTTATTCCGTTTGGACTCCGTTTGTTATTTCTTTTCTGCAAAACTCTAAAACAAGGAAAAAAACAGAAAGGAACTGGCATTGCGCTCTAAGTTAATAGGTTAGTCCCGAAAATAATATAAAATAGCATATTAATGCATATAAAACGTCTAAAACAAATAATATAATAACATAGAACAATCAAAAATTATAAATACGTTGGAGACGTATCAATTACAAACTCCGTGGATTCACAACTGATCAATTTATCCTGTGCGGTGGCTTATAAATGCTTTTTTAGCCACCATAGAACAGTAGTTCTACGGTATTTTCATTAATTTAGAAAATATTTACAAGTACATAGTATAAAAGGAAACGAATGTCAACTCAACCAATGCCAATTCTAGGAATCATGGGGATTGTATTAGTTAAGTTGTTCTATCCAAAATCTGATCTATATAACACATGTGACCTAGGTCGCTACACTCCGCTTCGGCCCAAGCCTACCGGCGAACAGTCCTCGCTCCGCTCGCTTGTTAGAAGTTATCCATTATCTTTATACTTGAATTTGGATCACAACATAAAAGGAAGGCTACATCCGTTTATTTTTGTCTCGCAACAGTGTGTTGGGATTGAATTGGGAGTTTGCTAAGTTATTTAATTCCTGTCCAAATGGAAAAAGACAAAATGAAACCTAAACTTATTTTAAAATAAAATCTGTAACTACCTTACATGTAACTAGTGGGGCCAATTAAAAATATGTTAACTTGTAAAGTTTGGTTGAAATATGAAATGTTCCGACCAGCAAAAAAAACCAATTTTTTTTTATTCGCACAAATTGCCATTTTCTACAAACTGAATGTATTTGTATACTCGTCCAACAAAACGTAGGTTTTTGGATATTTTTAGGTGAACCTGTCACGAGTTAAATGCTCCATATATGATAGTTTGAGGAGGGAGGGGTTACGTGAGCCAAAAAAAGTAGGACATACATCTTTACATATTGCTAAATCTCAATCAACTGAGACTAGTCGATGCTATATTCATGAAATCTGTACAAAATTTTCTTTTTAATCTTTTCTTTGTTCTTTTATACATTATGTCATTTGATTGAGACTTGGTTAAGTCTCAGACGACTATGATCTAACCACACCCTACTTCTTTTAGCAATCCAAACTGGGCACAACTAACTATTTCTGACCCTGCAAGAAAAACTAATTATTGCTAAAGGCAAACTAAAAGGAATTCCGGGGTAGGCGAAGAGCGCATGACAAACATGAATTCGATCCAAAATAAAAAAAGAAACTTGTTGTAAATTTACCAAACTATGTAGGATTGACAATTTTCAATCTGAAAATAGTATTAGAATTTTTCAGTGGTGCCTGCATATTTCTGAAACCAGCATCCAACCCATTTTTGGTCGGAGGACTGTGGCGAGGCACAATGGAATGGCACTATGAGATGTAGGGCTCTGGAGAAGTCAACTAACCTTTCCTCATAATGCCAGCCATTATTAGATTCTTTGAAAATGTTTTTTGCGACGGTTATCATATTTGCAACGAAAGATTCACAAGTAACTTGCAAATGTTACTTTACATATAACAATAGCAGACGAATGAGTGTGTTGCATAGACTAAGCTTGGAACCACTGGTGGGTTTGAATAGTCTACTTTGTGTTATCCATGGCAACTTGCAACGCGTTTGGTATTTGGCACTGTTGAGCTCATCTGAAGTTGGCGCGCAATATATATATACGTGAGGCATAGCCCAGTTCTCCACTGCCATTGGTGAACTGAGTTGTCTCGTCCCAATGGAGCCGTTGTGGGTTTTCGTTGGTGCATTATTGGCAGCCACAGCAGTTCATGTCGCCGGTCAGCAAGAAGGTTGATTTCTCACCTCAAGTGCATGGATCGTATCCATATATACATACAGCACAAAAATGTTTTGTAGATATTTCATTAGGAATTAAAATAGCCGCTTTTGATGGGTATATTCTAACTCTATTCGTCCTGGTTGTGTAAATATGTGTCATGCATCAATCAGGTTTCCTGAGCATCGACTGCGCCCTGGATGCCAAATTCAACGGACGCAGAGACACCTACACAAACATCGCCTACGTCTCCGACGATCCGTACGTTGACGGCGGGAAGAACCATAGGGTAGCCGCCGAGTTCGATGACAGTTCTACAGCCGAGAACCTCCGCACACTCAGGAGCTTCCCGTCTGGCTTACGGAACTGCTATACCCTCCCAACCGAGAGCGGTGGCAAGTACCTGGTCCGGATGGTGTTCTTACACGGGGAATACGACGGGAAGACCAGTCCGTCGTTCGAGGTACACTTGGGCAGCAACTACTGGGACACGTTCCGGAACAATGACTACTGGTGGTCCGAAGCGGTCTTCGTCGCGTGGGCGAGCTGGGTGCCGTTGTGCCTAGTGAACACCGGCGGCGGCACGCCATTTGTGAACACGGTGGAGCTGAGGCCGCTCTTACCCTCGCTTTACCCCCAGGTCACTGTCAACGAGTCGATATCCGCCTTTGCAAGGAGAAATCTGGGGGCAAACACTAGTTACCGGTACGTTTGAAGTCTTCCAATGCTTTTTTTATTCTTGCTTTTTGCATGGTACTATACCGTGGTTTTGGATTACATCGCCGTCCAAGAAATGCAATACAAGCCGACCATAAGCCACAATATCCCCACAAGGTGGCTCCTCAATCATTCCCATCTTTTTTTAACAGAGTACAGACGCGGCGCTTATATATACACACGCATACACTCATCTCTATGAATATGCACATATACCCTATCTCTATGAGCATCTTTGAAAGATTGAGCCGGCATATCATTTCAAGATTGACGAAGTCACCAAATCACCTCGTAGTCGACAGAAACGTCTCCTTTCACTAAGGACGTATCGCCGGAAATGTTAAAAGAAATCCAAAAATAAATGCAAGTATCAAAATTTAAATTCTGATGGACTGGGGATACCATAGGTTGGTTCACAATCTTTCCCATCTCTTACAACCCATCTATCTACTTATTTTACCCAAATAATAAGTGCCACACATGTGGCACGAAACACTCCAACCCTGACGTTTTTTACAACTAAAGTTGACATCCCAAAAGAAAAAAACAAACTCAAAAAATAAACTGAAACTTGCCATCCAACAAGAAAGTTAGCATGCTTGACAACTAAATTGTCATCCTTATGTCATCAAATTTATCATAAAAAAATGTTTGAAGTTGCCATGTGTTCGTGTCACACGTATGACACTTATCAAGGTCTTTATTTCATTTATTATATACTAAAAGCATAACAAATAGAAATATATAGAGATAATCCTCAAAGAAATGTAAAATATACGGCTATTGATTTTGTGGATCTTCATACCTAATAGACCACGACAAACTAGATCATTAGATATTCATAATTATACCAAACTAGATCACATCTGTTAGATTTTCATAATTGTACATCTAAAAGAATAACTGTAACTAAATAGGTCACCTTTGTCGAATCTTCGTAGTTGTACTTAAATAGATCTTTTTTATCAAAAAAGACTTTCGCCCCGCTTTATATACAAAGCACCGATCATCAATCACCCAGTACAAACGCACGCCACCATAACACACACACCCAGGGCAGGATACATAGGCGTTGAGCGTAGCAACACCATCCCTAGCACTACCGCCGCGAAGAGATGAAGCCACATATGACGAACCATGGGCTCCAAGGCGGGGCCTTCAGAAAGGGAACGACACGGGAGTGCCGCCACCGCCCGATCCGAGGATCAGAGTTTTCCCTGGAGCCGGAGGACGGGCAATGAGAGCCGCGACGACGCCTTCAAAAGGGGAACGAGCTTCGCGTCCAAAGAAAGGACATGTTTTCACCACGGCCAACACTCACCGCTACCCAACGCCACACCTCGGCTACCACGCCGCCCACACGGCCATAGCCACCTGGCAGCACCAAGCCACAGGCTCTGGCCAAGAGCATCGCGCTACCACTACCAGGGCCGCCGCCCCGGCATCCAAGACCTAGACACCGCCTCACCCAAGACCTGCCGCTACCCCAACCAAAGAGATGAATGGAAAGGTCCCACCTTTCGCACCCCTTGGCGACCCCCAGCGTCGAGACCCAATAGGCAGGCCAGAACTGGCATCCATCGGCCTGTCCTGCAGCCCCGAGCGCGAGACGAGCTCGGTCATGCAGCACCGTGAGGGGGACGAGGTCAGTCCTGCTACACCATGCGCGAGACGAGCTCAGTCCTGCCGCACCTTGCGCGAGACGAGCTCGGTCCCGCCGCACCGGGCGCGAGACGAGCGATGGATCGCGGCTCGAGAGGGCCAGCCCCTCGATGGAAGTAGTGCCCGGACGACGAGGAGATGGGGCGAAGGTCGAAATGGTCCGAACGGGGACAAGCCGAAGCCGGAGAAGCCGGCCGCTGCCGCAGTTAGAGTCGCCGAGCCACCATGAAGCCGCCACGACACCGGGAGGCCACCACCAGCGTCGGACCTCCCCGCGCCGCCGCCCACGGCCAGAGCAACGACCATGCCAGGCCGCTGCTCACCCGCGTCACCCGACGAGCTCCAAGCGTCGGAGCTGCCAGACACGCACCACCAATGCCACACGCCGGAGCACCAGCCACCACCACAGAACATGCGCGTCCACGCTCTAGCCAACACCACCGGAAGCCCCACCACCCCACCGGAGCAGCATAGCCACTAGCAGCACCACCACCACCTTAGCAGGGCCGTCAACCATCCCCGCCGCCACCATCCGCCACCACCAACTAGATCTGGGCAGAGACACCTAGATCCGCCGCCAGAGCAACCCGACTCCCCGGAGCCCCACAAGCCGATGCCAGAGGGAGGGGGGAGACTGGAGCACTCCTACGGGCCACCACGACGTCGGGGATGGGGAGGGAGCTGGAGCAGAGGAAGGCCGCAACCCGACGGCGACGGGCAGGAGGGGGCGCCCTGCGACGCTGGCCACCTGCGCGCGGGAGGAGACGCCCTGCCGCCGCCTGCGTCACGCGGCCTTTGGCCGGTGACGCCATCGCCGGCGGCGAGGAAGGAGAAGCCGAGGCGAGGAGCTGGGGCGGCGGCACTAGGGTTGCCGTCCAGAGTCGCCCGCGGGAGCGACTCGGGGGCATGCGTTTTTCTGGCTCTTCTGTTTTCCCTCTCGTTCTTCTATTCTTCTTTTGGGCTCAGCAATGAAGAACAATAGATCTTTTTTGGGGGTACCCAAACAGATCACAACCATTAGATCTTTATAACTGTGCCTAAATACCATTAGATCTTCATAATTATATGGCTAAACATATCACAATCATTAGATCTTCATGGTTGTACCTAATATAAGTAGATCAGGGAGGTTAGATTTTACAATAATAGCCAAATAGATCATGGTCACTGGATCTCCACAATTGTACTTAAACTTCACAACCATAATATAAGAGAGTTTTTGACACTAGTAGTGTCAAAAACGCTCTTATATTATGAGACGGAGGAAGTAACTTTATATAGATCCAATTTTATTTTATTTTTGCACAGAAGACCATGGGAGTCGTTCCTTCGCAAAACTTTACACGCGAGTATAACACTAGACCATGTTTGTTGCAAAATAGTTTCAGAATTGTTTGACTTCTTTGCTATCTTTTAAATATATTTTTTGAACGTGGGTGCGCCTAGAACCACGTTTCAGTGGATATTTTCGACGGTCCCTCAAAGTAAAATGAAAAAGATATGTAAACTTATTGTGTCTGAGCGCAATAGAATCATATGCAAAAGATGCATTAAGGTTTCCAGAGATAGTCTCAAGAAGAAAACAATTCACTTATGTTTATTTGTGAGGGAAAGCTGTGGATGAACCCAGGCAAACTGCACCCCCTTATCTAGCTTCCCATTTTTTGCATCGCGATCTATATATAGACACATTTCTCTTTTTTATTTCTTCCAAATAAAATAACATATGAACTTCAAACTTTGCAGGACAACAAAACATTATAAGTGCAATGTGGGGAAAAAGGGATTTTTCATGCAACATAAATACTTGAAATATTATTATTTTACTAAAAAAAGACATTTTATATATTTATGCTAGACCAAAAATCCGATTTTTTTTCACACATTGTAGTTCTGAAGTTCCACTGATCTGCAAATTTTGAAGTCCATATATTGTTTCATTTGAAAGAAATAAAAAAGAATTTTATTTTCATGTAGTAAGCTAGTTCGCTATCATAGATCTCAAAGCGGTGTTGAAGGGTAAGCATAAGGGCAATAGTGCGTTGGGCTTAGAAAAACCTTTACTTTTTTTAATGATGGATTGTCATTTTGCATGAAGGTTTCCCGACGATCCATATGACCGCTTCTGGGGATGGAAAGTCAGCTCGTTGTGGGCAAACCTTTCCACCAAAGAGACCATCCAGCAGGAAGACAACTACGCTGTGCCCATCCCTGTTCTTCGGACAGCCGTCGCTCCTGTCAACAATGCCACGGTGCTAAACCTCGGTACATGGGAAACGTACAAAAGTTCATTCGAGTTTAAAAATTTTCTACACTTCTCCGACATCCAAAACACCCAGCTCCGACAGTTCGACATCTACTTGAACGACCATGAGTGGTACAAGAAATACAGCCCCCCGTATCTGATCGCTCATTCTCTGTATTCTATTGGCTGGTACAAGGCTATAGAAGGCACGTACAATATTACTCTTGCAGCCACCAATGCATCTGTGCTGCCTCCGATGATCAACGCATACGAGATCTTCAACCTCATCCCCCACGACACTCCGAGGACGTCCCCCAAAGACTGTGAGATGCCTCCCCTCGTCCCTATATATATATATTTCCATACCACTCATTTATGTCACTGCAGGCTATGATTTTGATTTTGATTTTTTGAGAAATATGATTTTGAATTTCAGTTTCAGAAATATTTCATTCATTACTCAAATCACTAAATTTTAGTGATTTTGTTTTTCATTTCGGCCAAAGGTCCAAAATTTTCTGAAACTGAATTTGACTGAGATCCAATCAAATATTTTGAAAATTCAATAAACATTTACAAATAATTTGAATTTCTGTGTACTACCGAAATTGCTGAAACATTTTGACCGAATGGCAATTATTTTAGAATGTACCAAAATTAATGAAATTTCACTGAAATTGAGAACCATGCTGTAGAAAGAGTTGGTTTACTCCTTGCAAATGCACTTGCTTCGTTCATAAAAAAGATGCTCTCCTCAAAACAGCAACTTAGAATTCATCATGGTCAGGACAGTGTATGATCAGTTGAAACAAGAAGACATTCCAACTTCAATGTATATCTAAGCATGGGGAAAATAATAAAAGTTAAATGCAAATGACTTTGCAACCAGTTACACATAGACTAACTGTTATTGAGAAAAATTGCATTCATGCAAGTGAAGCACCAAAGTTAATTGTTAATCTTGCAAAAAAGAAAAATGATTAACTCAAGGAGTATGGCTCTTACATCATTTTCTAGTGATTAAAACCACAACGAGCATGAATGGGTTCTAACAGTTTAATTGCTGAACATCATTCGTTGTAATTATTGTCAGTTCTTTTTAACAATTAGAGTGTATTTTGGGCAGCCTGTGCACCGATCGTACCACAAGGGTGGACCACAAGATATTACATACATGAAGTATATATAAGATGGAGATTTAATTCTCATAGTCCACTAAATAAATAAATTGTTGCTACAATATACTCAAAAACTGCATGGTATATACCACAAAAAATATAAAAAATATCAAGCACATTTTCCCTCGAAGGTATCTCTTTTAAGCACATCTTATTAAAATTTTTAGTTGCAAATAACATGAATACCCAGTGTTGCATCGCAAAGATAAATGGGATTTTTGAAGTACATTCATACTCCAATGATGAATGGGTTTAAGTGAAAGAGCAAGTCTAGAGCAAAGTAGAAGTATGTTTTGTAGTGTGTGTGCGCGCGCACGCGTAATATATATTGGGCTTAAGCTCAACCATAGATTCTTCGAGATAGTACATTTGACAAAATCCGATGCAGTAAAGAGAAAATTCAATGGCCCACGGTGCTCAATTTGCCACATCTCTTTCATTGGATTGGCTTCATCCAATCGAATGGACTATGCTACAAAAACTACAATATTTATTTATCTATATAATACCGATATAAAAAGGCCGAAAGGAACAAATCCAATTAATCTTGACTATCAATTCATGTCAAACCAAGGACTTAGATTACTCCAATGATGAATGCTCAGCATGTTTAGTGCAATTAATGTCGTACCAAATATTAACGTATGTGATAATTACATAATTAACACGTACTATGTGATAATCACAATCAAGCCTAAAAGAAACAAGAAAGAATGAAGAAAAAGAAACAACTGCAGCTCGAGAAAGCATGGATGACCCGCCACCGCTGCGTCCTCTAGATTCGTCCCACCACCGTCCAAGGCTTCGCACCGCCGCGTACCAAGTAACACTTCCAAGAAAAAGCGACGCGGACGAACTTTTGCTTGCATGTGCGGATGTGCGTACACCACTAGGTTCTGTGGTCTTTAGGTAGTGCCATCACGACGAGCCCAGTCCGGCCAGAGCGAAGTTACAACCCGTCATCTGAAGGCGGTGCCTCCCCCCTCCGTGCTGGCAATCTTCGCGCCCACCACACGGGCGAGGGTACCACCCGGATGGCAGCGGCCTACCCACGCACACACAAACGTGTTTGATTACAAGGATTTTCTCACTGGTAAGTCGATCCTACCTTGTCAGTTCAGGAGGCGGGATGTGTGTGTGTGTGTGGGGGGGGGGGGGGGGGGGGGGGGGGGGGAAGGGGGATTAAACTTTTGTTAAGTATCTGCGGTGAGCTTAAATTTCTCAAACCTGCACTTTTCTGATGCATGTAATTTCTCTCGGTTCTGTTTTGAAAAAAGAGGTCGTGACCTCTTTTTTACATACGGCAAGAAAACCACAGTATGAGAGATACCATGGTTTATTAAACTACAGTATTTCTTTCATCCAAACACCTCAAAGTATCTAAAACCATGTTTTTTTTTAGAAACCACGGTATTCCTCAAAAACTGTAAAATTACTTTGCATCCAAACGCCCCCTAAGTTCCGAGTTTTGTTAATATGTTTTCTGGATATAATTGACTGGCGCATCATGAAACTGCATCTATGCATTCAGTGATCAAAAAGTGTTATTTATGAGGATGATCATTCTTTTTTTCCTGACCACTCCTTTTCTTTCGCGATGGTAGTCGACACAATGATGGCTATCAAACTCGAGTACGGAGTAAAGAAAAACTGGATGGGTGATCCATGCTTTCCTGCCAACTATCGTTGGAGTGGCGTGAACTGTAGCGGCGTAACTGCTAACACAACGCGGATAATATCTGTGTGAGTATTATTTGGATGGTATTTCATCTTGCGTGTGCAAATATGTAGCCTTTGCGTTATGTTCTAATATTAATTGTCATGCAGGGATCTGTCAGACAGTAACTTGACTGGAGTGATATCTGATAACTTCACACTGCTCACAGAACTCCGATATCTGTAAGTATTGGATAATGAGGATAACTGTGATATATACAAATTTGTCATAAATAGATATGATTAGTGGATGGCGGGCAAGTGTATAAAGTGCGTAATACTTGCAGATACTTGCTTTTTTATAGCTATGTTCTACTCCCTCCGTCCCAAAATAAGTGTCGCTGATTTAGTAGTAAATAAGCTACACTTATTTTGGGACGGAGGGAGTACTATCCATAATATCTGACATCTCCATTTGACATGGAACGGGGAGCCCCTTGTATCTGTTTTCTGTAGTTGAGGGAAGAACACCAACAGGATCCACTTGAGAGGACTTCTATTTGGATAGTTTTTGTTGCCATTGTTACAATGCTAAGAACATCGTTCAATGTCTAAACTACATGTCATTTTCTACAGGGATTTATCTGGCAACAGTCTGAATGGACCAGTTCCAAAGTCCCTCTGTAAAAGGAGTGCAGGATCACTCATTTTCAGGTTTGGGTTTTCTTCTTGAGGTTTCGTTTTCTCTGAATGTGCGCTCGGCTGAATATTTAAGGTTGCTTTTTCCACGAAAGTAACTCTGAACTGATTGTGATAAGAAAAAAAAACTCTGAATTGATTGTCTGATGCAATTTCACTATTTCAGGTATCAATCTGATGAAGATATGTGCAACAAAACAACAATAAGTCCGCCTCCATCAAAAAATAGAACAGCCATAATATCTATTTCAATAGTGGTTCCCATGTTGGTAGTGGCTATACTTGTTCTGGCATGTTTGATCTGGAGGGGAAGGAGAAAGCCCAAAAGTGTGTATGCTCTACTCTTTTAACAACATATGGTTAGGTTGATTGATTATTAACTAATAAGGTTTGCTACATTTAGTGTTTCTGTAATATAACTGACATTTGTGCAACCAGTTTCTACACATGATCCTCCCAGGGAACCAGAACTTCAGAGTGCTCCTGAAAGTAGAAAAAGTAATGGGGATCAGCTACAAAATACTGAGAACCGCCGATTCACATACAAGGAGCTAGAGAAGTTTACTGATAAATTCCAACGGTGCATTGGTAAAGGAGGTTTTGGACTCGTGTACTACGGCCGTTTAGAAGACAATGCTGAGGTTGCTGTCAAGATGCGTTCTGAATCATCATCACATGGACTTGATGAGTTTTTAGCCGAGGTACTTTAATTCTCCCCTGGTTCAGAAAGTTTTCAGTTTGAAATGTAAGTTTTGTTGAGTAATCACAGTGAGTTTACATGCAAATTAAGATATTTTCCCTCTGCGCTATGTCTCTTTACATAGGTCAATAGCTTGACAAAGGTGCATCACAGGAACCTAGTTTCTTTGGTTGGTTACTGCTGGGAGAAGGACCATTTAGCACTGGTTTATGAGTACATGTCCCAGGGCAATCTTTGTGATCATCTGAGAGGTTTGTCCATTCGCAAACCTAATGAAGTGATAACAAATTTTGCAGTTGTCTTAAAATTTCATAAAAAGTTAGAACTTCAATGGCTATATATCTTGAATGCTTTTAAATTATTTATCTAAAATAGTTCGGGGGTGTCTACATCTCTTCCTTGTGAAGTACCTGCAACCGTCAGTAACAGCTAGTAATGTTTGCTTATATTGCTTCTTGTTAAAAAAACATTTTGTTTACCATTGGCTGACGAAGTAACAACCTTAATGCATCTAATTCATTCAATATCCGACACAGAAGAGTAGGAAGACTGTGAGACCATAACGGAATTGCAAATGGAGAAATATTGCATAAACATATGAACATTGCCATGTAAAGCTGTTGATACAATTCTGCTCTCTAACTGTGACCATGCCTGTATATGAAGGGAAAAATGGTGCTGGTGAAACCTTAAGTTGGGCGACACGTGTACGAATCGTGCTCGAAGCTGCACAAGGTATGGTTTAGTGGAAAGATATAGTTTTCTTAAGCGTATTTGTTATAGATGGCCTGCTCTTCTTTTTAGTCAAGTTTTGAAGGACTTGCTATGATATGTGTAGGCCTGGATTATCTGCACAAGGGATGTAGCTTGCCAATAATTCACCGGGATGTGAAAACCAACAACATTCTCCTAGGTCATAATCTAAAGGCGAAAATAGCTGATTTTGGACTTTGCAAGACCTATCTTAGTGACATGCAGACCCACATATCAACCAATGCGGCTGGGACAGCAGGTTACATGGACCCCGAGTATGTCTCTTTCTATACTATAAAACTTTCGTGCCTCTTTCTCATATATGGCATTGTTGCTTAATCCAAATTAGGTTTCTAATAGGTGGGTTACCTGCTATGTCTTAGGTACTATCACACTGGCTGGCTCACTGAAAGCAGCGATGTCTATAGCTTCGGTGTTGTTCTACTTGAGGTAGCAACCGGTGAACCTCCGGTACTGCCGGGCCATGGCCACATCGTTCAACGTGTGAAGCAGAAGATTGCCACTGGCAACATCACCACGGTGGCAGATGCACACCTTGGAGGTGAATATGATGTCAACTCCATGTGGAAACTGGTCGACACCGCAATGGCATGCACAGCGGATGCTGCTGTCCGAAGGCCAACAATGGCTGCCGTTGTGGCGCAGCTGAAAGAGAGCCTTGCGTTGGAGGAAGGTCGTGAGGACAGTAGCATCAGGGGAAGCATAGTGAGTACTACTTCTGCCCCGATGTCCGCGTTCGGTCCATCAGCAAGATAAATCTGCGACTTTACCCAGATGTGTTTCATCGCATCATTGATGGGTCTCTCTAGTATATTTTTATGGAATTGCAAGGTCTTCATTACCAACTGTTTATTCTGAATTGTTTGTCATGCTAGGGCAAGCTAATATTTATGTTGTGTTGTGCTCTCTGGAATTCGACCATATGTTTGCACGCAATAAGGTCTGCGTGAGCTGTGAGCAGGTATGGAGCTAATTCCGATACATGATTGTAATATAAGAAGAATCTACGGCTTGGTTAGTAGTCTAATCAGTTGGAAATGTGGTGCAGTGTGGTGATGCATTGATTTGCTTCAGTGTTGCTACCTTTGAATTTCACATTGCTTTTGCTTTGATCCGCTGCTTTCGCGAGTAGTATTTTGTCCATTTTGAGTTTTGTGACTACAAATTGTTGCATTTGTATTGGTTGAATTATTGTAGGTTGTCATTCTGTTGACAACACTTGTTTAATATAAAAGGGTCTTTTTTTATTCATTTTAATGACAAGTATTTTCGAATGGAGGGAGTATAACGCTTACGCACCCACCTAGGAAACAGCCTGTTTTCTTTGGTTCAGACCACTACGAATGAACCTGCACCTAAAATAGTGGAGCAATCCATCTCTACCTTCAACCTAAAACGGAGAATCTATTTCTAGTGGCAACCTTCGAACTAAGTTTTCATTAAATTTGTAGAACGATGAAGAGACACAACGTGTTTAATTATGAGGTCCCGGGAGTATAATGAGGGAATGAAAATGGCAAGAGTTCATCGCTTGCTCACCTTTTTTCCTTTTTTTGCGGGGCCGGAGCAAAGAACCTGGGCACCCCGTGGTGGTCTGCTGCCGCGCATCCAGTTTAGGCACCCACCCAGGCAATGCCCTGCTAGCAGCAGACGTCCACGCACCTGATGCATCATCAGAGCTTGGCCCTTTCCCGACGCACGTTGTCTTGCCGCCTACCCCTGCGTTCAAGGTGTTTGACGAAACGACGCTGAACTCGCCGAGCTGGCCGCCGTGTCAAGACCTCGTCCTCGTCAACCGCTTGTGGCCACGCGACGTGCCCCTCCCGTCCACGCTCTTCGCCATCACCACCCCTCCTCACCCGCCTCTTCGTCGGCACGTGGGAGTTACCGGGCACGGCCGCCGTATGTGGCGCTTCCTTTCCCCACCTTCTCGAGCTCGGCGTCTGTTGCGTTGAAATGGAGCACGGCGTGGTCGTCCCTGTCGCCAGAAGCCCCGTCCTTGAGGCTTGAGATGCTCGACATCCTGGGATGCACGAATGAGTTGCGCTTGCGCGTACGCCTCGACACTTCGACAGCAACAGCCTACGGTGAGCGCGAATCAGCTGCTCGAAAATGGAGAACATCCCCGTGGTAAAGGCTCCACGCCTCCAGCGGCCCATCCTGTCAGCAGCTGCACCCGTTTGGATACTTGGAGCCAGGTCCTGCAGGTCTCAGACACCGTCGTCATGGTACATTTCACGTTTCTACTCCTAGCTCGGTCACGCGCTCGCCGGGGGTGACGTCGAGCAGCTCGGAGCCAACTCTAGGCCCTTGCTTACGCAGACCTTATGTTTACGAAAGGAAAAAGTTTAAAATAAACCTTGAACTTGTGAACAAAAACTAAAGAAAAACGTTTGTAGTCGACGTGCCGGTCGAAGCTTCGGCCGGTCACGCGCGACCCGTTCAATACTTTTTCCAACGTGTGGCTAGCGCATGCAGCCTCTCTCCCATGGTGGGACGCTTGGCTGATGGGCCCACCAACCACTAGCATCAGGCCTTATCCTTTCGTCCAGGCTTCACATCCATTCATTTTTCTCGCCATCAACGCCCGCGGCTCCGGCGAGCACGCTCCCCACCTGCCCCTCCGCTACTCCAGCGAGCGCCGCTCCCCGCCCACCCCCACGCCGCGCTCCGGCGAACACGCTCCCCACCTGCCCCTACACTGCTCAGGCGAGCGCCGCTCCCCACCTGCCTCCGCGCTGCTCCGGCGAGCGCCGACCCCACCTGTGCTGAAACGGCTACTACATCGCGAACGAGCGGATGAGATGCTGGAAAGCCTCGGTGGGAGCTGCAAGCAGGGATTTTTTTTGCTATAACTGGTGTTTTGTTTTGCTGGAATCAACAATATTTTTTGCTACGATCCAGATTTTGGAAGTGCTTTTTTACTGGAACAGTCTAAATTTTTGCTGGAACCGGCGAACCATTTTGCTACAACCGTGTATGGTTCTTGTTACTACCGGTGTTTTATGGATTTGTGCTACATTTATCACCATGACATCGTCTGTTTTTCCAGTCGATTTTTTTGCTACAACCATGTTATGATTTTGTTGGAGCCGAAGACAAATTTTGCTACATCCAGCCACGGCGGCGATGGCTTTTTTCTTCGATGGGATCGACAACCAATTTTTGATACAAACAGTGAGCAGTTTTGCTTCAACCAACATCTTTTTTAGCTGGAACCATTGAATTTTTTTGCTGGAGCCTATGCTTTTCCAGAGATGCAAAACTATTTTCGATACAACTGGCAAGGAATTTTGCTTCAACCAATATCTAATTTTGTTGGAACCAGCAATTCCAAAGCTGCGACAAGCGAAGCTTCAATTTATTTTTTATTTTTTTGCTATCACCGTTTTCTAGTTTGCTGGAAGCATCACTTTTTTTTGCTACCACCCGTTGTTTTTGGATGCGAATCATGGCGTCGTCGTCATTGATTCTGCAAGGGCGAGGGAGAGAGGTGAGGGGGATGGGCAGCACCGCCGAGCAGCGGAGCTACAACCTGCAGCTCACCGGCGTCGAGCGCCTCGGCGGGCGGACGGGCTGACAAGCGTTGGTGGCCCCATGGCCAGGGCGGCGGGCGGCCGGGGCGATGGGCGCCGACCGGGGCGACGAGCGCCGCAGTGGGCAGCCAGGCTGACGAGCGTGGGTGGCCCCATGGCCGGGGCGACGGGCGTCGTGGCGGGCGACAGGGGTGACGGGCGCCACAGGTGAGGCGACCAGCATAGGAAGAGGACGAAGTGAGGGGGCACATCCAACGGCTAGGCGCGTAGGATCGTAGGGTCCTGCGTAGACCGGCCGAATCGTTGCGCCGGTGCACCGGCGCAGATTAGTGCCCAAAGCTAAATCAAACCTTGAACTCTCAATCCCTGAAATTAGCACACCAAACTCTTTAACCCCGGTCTATTTTGAATCTTGAGAGGATCTAACCGGTATTCGCTGAATTGGGCCGGCCCATTAACGTAGTTGCTCTCGCTGCTCTTGTTTTTCTTTGTTTTTTTTGTTTTTTGTTTCTTATTTTTTCTTTGGTTTTTCTTCGGTTCTCTTCTGTTTTTGTCTTCATTATACTTTTTCTCTCTGGTTTTTCTTTCTTCATTTTTTTATTTTCTTCATATTGTTTTTTTGCTTTTATTTTGTTTCTTTACATGTAACTGATTTTATTTTCTACACAAGTCTAATTATTCTCAGTACCCAATGTGCATATTTAGCGCAGACATGAAATAATTTTTGATACACTTTTGACATTTTTCAAATATATCACGTACATTTTTTGAAATACATGTTTTCAATACTCTTTTTAATACACGGTAATAATTTTCCAAATACATGTTTTACTTTTTTAACAATAATAAACATTTTATAAACTACATGAACATTTTTTTACATTGTTACACAATTTTCAAATTGTATACACTTTTTTCAAACACATGTCACATATAGTATTTTAAGGGTATGATACATTTTTCTACATCACGCAAACATATTTTTTACATTGTATACACTTTTTTTAAATGTCACAAGCACATTGTATGATTCTTTTTGAATCACACGTATATATTTTTTTAGATTGTAAAATTTGTTTTTGAAATGCCACATACATTTACCCAAATTTGTGATATTTTTTAGATGTCACAAAAATTTCTTTACACATTTGGTCAGGTTTCAAAATTTGTTCCTAGTTTTACAATTTTCAAAAGGTGTTCACATTCTTCAGGTTTCAAAATGTGTTTGCTTTTTCAAAATTGTTTGCTATTTCAAAATAGTTGTACGTGCAGATTATTAGCAAGTTGCGTGCTCCTAAAGTTAAGCTAATTAGCACCGCTGGTTAGGCACGTACCTGGGCAGCGTTGGTTCCATGGCCGGCCAAAAGCAGCACCCACGCAACGGCGACGAGAACAAGTAATTTAGCCATCGTCGCCTCGGCTAATTTGCTTTGCGCTCAATAAGGTACGTGGTGATGAGGAGAACACGCCGCACATGCGCTTATATATAGAGAGAGGCCGGTTTCATGCTGATACATTTGGAAATGTTGGCTAGTTGTCTCCACTAGTGGCTAGCGGGATGAGCTCAACTCGGCCAGGTTCCAAGTTCGACTCTGCCCGAGTAGTTTTTTTCACGTCGTGCTTTTTTTTCGCGCTTTAAGAAAGAGAAGAAATACTTTTTACGTCATGCGTTAAGAAAAAGGAAAAAAACTCGCTTCGTGCCTGATGGGCCGGCCCAATCGAGTCGACAGCCAACAATCCCGGGATTTAACATGCCACATTTACAATCCCTGTTTGGGAACTCACTTAAGGTTGAAAATAGACCGGGATTTAAGAGTTTGGTGTGCTGATTTCCGGGATTTGAAGTTTGGGATTTGATTTAGCTTTCATCTACAAGTTCAAGGTTTATTTTAGATTTTTTTTCTTTATGAAATGATTACTGAGAGGGTTGTTTTTCTTTTTTGAAAAGAATTACTGAGAGGGTTATTTGTTATGCTGTATACCCCCTCAGGGAAAGCTATCGCACGAAAGCCCTCTCTGGAATGGTATTTTTGACCAAACTAAAAGAAGAAAACTACACGAGGTATCGGACAATGATCTCGTAGGCATGGCTTCCGAGGCTGCCGACACCTTCATAGTCGTCCCCGCCACCGTCACCGCTAATGTCCGAGCTATCATCATCCTTACAGTGGCGGAAGGCCCGCCACCGTCACCGCTAATGTCCGAGCTATCATCATCCTTACAGTGGCGGAAGGCCCGCCAGGTGTCCTGGCAACCCTGATTGGCCGCCACTACGTGCTCGCGGCATAGCTGCTGGGCTAGCTATGTGTGGTGCAGAAACTTGGGTGCCTCTGCCTTGCAGCGATTGTCGGCAATCGAGTCCGGCTTGCGCCGCCGCTCGCCTTTGAGCCGAGCCAATTGCTCGAACTCGGTAAGCCCAACTTTGAGGACCTGCTCACTTATCGAGCAATGATGGCAGACAGAGATCTCCGTGGTAGTCCTAAACCGATCAGTGCCGCAGGCCTCTGCGAGGTCGGGGTCAAGGAGGACCCAGGCCAAGGCGACATCCGACCGCGTGAACACCACCTAGCGCGTCGTGGCGGTGGAGGATGAGCGGCCACCACTCCCACCATGGAAGACGGCAAGGCGGCCGTGCGTGTTGGCGACCGCCGTATAGGGCGGCTCCTCCTTCTTCATGGAGACCAGGCGCCACTAGCTCCTGGACTGCCGAAGGGGCGATTTTCGGTGACGCCACCTCCTTGTCGCGGTGGAGATGGCTGCGAGGCGGGGACGTCAGCTCCTCCTTGATGCAGTATCCGATTTGAACGTTGTGGTTTCTCGAGAGCGGTGGCGAGTGCGGCACCGGACCGCGGTAATAACGGGACTGCTCGAGCAGCGGCTCCACCTTCTACCCGAACTCCTCGTCCGTCATTGCGGCCTCAACCAGAGGGGGCAGCTACTGATGCTCCTCGTCGTGGACAAGATGGGCTCTGGCTTCACAGAGGAGGGAATGGTGGACGTCGACAGGCTCGAAGACCGTGGGCGGCGGCGCCACGATCTGGAGCTTCCCTCGGATCTAGAGAGGCGTCACTTGTTGCCGTAGGACTTGTCCATCGCCGCGGTGTGGGGACTAGTGGAGATGCGAGGCGAGGGGGTAAGGTAGGGTGTAGGATTTCTCAGCAGTAACCGGGCAGCTTAAATAGTCGAGACAGGCGAATCGACGCGGCTTCAATGCGGCCAGCGACCAGAGTTAGTTTCTCGGTTGCCGCGCCGGTCAATCAATGCCAATACGGTATGCGACGGCCAATGTCATGTCACGTCCACTTTGATCGGTATGAATGCGGCGCGGAAAGTGGATTGACGGTTCGAGAGACAGGGAAGGAAGGTGTTCTTGGAAGGGTCTGCGTTGTCGGATACGTGCGTGACAGGCGTCCGAATTCCTTCAAACCGCCCCTTAGTTTGGTTTTTGTTTGTAAGATTTTAGACATCCTAAGCCCATAGAGCTGATGGACACTTGGTCAAATCCAAAATCAGCCAGGAGCCTCGTAAAACACTCCCTGTTCATGGTCCTTTTGCTAACACGAGGTAGCACAGCCGAGATGGTCCCTGATCCACCAACTCGCACCTGCCGATTTGAGCGCCGGGCCGCTGATTTGGTTGAGAGGAGTAAATTGCACAGAAGTACCACAATTAAGGTATTGGAAGCATATTAGTATCAAGTTTGGTAATTTTTATGTGTCAGTATCAAGTTTGAGGCTAGACGTTACAAAAAGATCTAAATTACGTATAAACGCGTATTGACGGTGTATCTGACCGGCGGGGCCCGCATGTCAGCTGCCGATGTGGCATTTTTTTGCAGAAACCCCCCGCACTTCCTTCGTCCTCACGCGCGGCGGCGCCCGAGCTGGATCGAGGGAAGGAGCCCCTCGAGCCCGAGCTCCTTCGTCTCCCATAACCCCCGCCCCGCCCTGGCCTCCTCCTCGCCGCGCCGCCAGCCGGTCACCGGAGCACCACCACCGGCGACCAGGACCAGGACCAGGACCAGGCCATCCCCGCACCCTGCCTCTCTCCTTCTCTTCCTCCTTCCATTTTTTCTTCTCTCTCTCTCACCCGAAGCTCTCTCTCTCGACGCGCCGCCTTGGTTCCTATCATCCCCACGAGTGAAAGAGGGGGGAGACAGAAAGGGATCCATGCCGGCGGCTGAGTTGGTTGATGGGAAGGGGAAGGTCGCTGGAGGAGGGGGGAAGGGGGACGACGCCGGGTGGGGGATCTTGCCGACGGCGAGGGAAGGCGCGGTCGGCTGCTGGGGTTTGAGCTGCTGCAGCGGAGGGGGGAGAGGGCACGACGCGAGGAGAGGCCGCGACGGAGAGGGAAGGCGCGAGTAGAGGCCACGTCGGCACAAGTAGAGGCCGCGGCGGTGCGAGCAGGGGCAGCTCCGGCGCAAGCGGGGGCCGCGGTGATGCGAGTGGGAGCTCGGGCTCGAGGGATCCTCCCCTCGATCCAAATCGGGCGCCGCTGTGCGGGGGGTTTCTGCAAAAAAAATGCCACGTCAGCAGCTGACAGGCGGGCCCTGCCGGTCAGATACACTGTCAATACGCGTTTATACACGATTTAGACCTTTTTGTAACGCCTAGCCCCAGACTTGGTACTGACATGTAAAAATTACCAAACTTGGTTCCAATCTGCTTTTAATGCCCCAATTGTGGTACTTCTGTGTAATTTACTCGGTTGAGAGGGACCCTCAACATATTATGCTATAGTATTTCAAATTTGTAGCGATATCTCATAACTCGTTTAATTATGATGAGGTCCCAGAAGTCTAATTTTCCAATGAAAAACATCAATAGTTCATCTCTCGCTCATTGTATTGCAAGTTGGGGCACTAAAAATTAACTTTTTGGGTGTTTTTCTTTTTTTATCTGGCGTGAGAATTTTTTTTATCTACTTAATTTGCCATTTGATTGAAAAGTACTATTACTCTATTTTTCAGCTAGTATATTGTTCAACTTAGGCCATCCGATCTGCTGATTGGACGGCCTATATTTGGCCATTCTTACCGTAAAAAGCCTCAAACTATATATAATGCTTTTATACAAGGTCGCCGTCGCATTAGTTTGATCCAACGAATTGCATCGTCAACTTGTCCGGCCGATTCCCGGGCAAGTGCGATTATTATCAAGGGGCTATTCGGAATCACTCTGCTCTGTAACTCCGCCGCGGAGCGAAGCGGCATGCAGTTCAATTTTACCGAGCGGCGAAAGGGGTGCTCCGCCCGCTCCGCTCTCTGGCAGAGGAGCAGAGGATTCCCAAACACAGCCTAAATGTGGCATTCATTTTTCATCCCCTGTCATTAGAGAAGTAGTCAGAAAAATAAGAGCTAATATCATCATCAGTATGCAAATTTGCACAACGGTAACTAATCCATGCATAAACTTGCAAAAATCATTAACGTGGTCCCTGAACTTACAATGCGGTAACACTTTGGTACAAAAGACTCGAGTAGCTGCCAGATTGGACGCCACATAAGCGAGTGGCACACGCCAATGCTGTGTTGGCAAGGTGATCCTCTTTCACCACTTATTTTTGTGATTGCTGCAGATGTATTACAAACCATGATGAATGAGGTCATGCATAACAACATGATCCAATCTCCACTGATTCATCAGTCATGTTCTGATTTCCCTGGCATTCAATATGCGAATGACACCATCTTAGTAGCAAATGCTGATAGAAGACAACTTAAGCATATTAAGAATTTGCTACTACACTATGCTACCTACACTAGACTCAAGGTCAACTACTCCAAATCAACCCTCATTGCCATCAACACTCCTATGGATAAGATGGAAGATCTGTCACAACTCTTGAGCTGCAACATTGGCACTCTTCCACACAAATACCTGGGCCTACCACTCTGCTACACCAAACCTAAAGTTAAATATTATATGCCCATGCTGAAGAGAATTGAGAATAGACTGTTGGGATGCTCCACCCTCCTATCCACAGGATAAAAACTTACTCTCACCAAGTCAGTCTTCTCAAGTATGCCTATTTTTTCATGTGCACTCTCTGGATTCCTAAGACAGTAGTCAAGCAAATCAACACCTATCTCATGAATTGCTTCTGGCGAAAATATGGAACACAAGAGAGAGGATTAGTATTGATTTCATGGGAACAAGTATGCAAACCTAAAGCACAAGGTGGTCTTGGGGTCTTAGATGTTCATCTGCACAATCAAGCCCTACTCATGAAGTTCCTCCACTAGTTCTTCAACAAAGAAAACATTACATGGGTGAAAATCATTCGGGAAGCATATTATTAAGACTCCCTATCCGGGGACAAACTGGTTGGTTCCTTTTGGTGGAAAGGCATCATGAAAACTCTGCGCACTTACAAACAACATGCAATATGCAAACCAGGTCAAGGTGACACTACCCTTTTCTGGCATGACAAATGGATGGGAGAACCTTTGTAATTTCAGCTACCTGAGCTTTTCTCTTTTGTCATCAACGAAAGGATCACTCTGAAACAAGTCCTAGAGCAACATGAGCTTGGTCAAACATTCCATAGACCACTTTCACTACCAGCCTTCAACCAGTTCAACTCCCTTCAGACCCACATTCAGAGCATCCCACAATCTGTTGAGAAAGATAGATGGTGTTACTCTTGGACTAGGCCACAATACTCTTCAATGAAAATGTACAAGAACATCTCTGGGAAGAATGAAGCATACTCCCTCTTTAAGAAGATTTGGAAAACCTCCTACAGGTTCAGACACAAGATCTTCTTCTGGCTATTACTGCATGACAGAGTTAGCACAAGGAACCTACTACAACGCAGAAATATGTTTTTTCCTGACTATAATTGTGCATTGTGTGCGGAGGGAACAGATGAAACTCTCATCCATCTTTTTTGGAATTGCCCTTTCTCACTAAGCTGCTGGATAAGCTTGGTACCTACCAAGCAAAGAGGGCACTACAAAAAAATACACTTCCGTGATGATACGTGTTTGTCACAGTAGGTCATGTTTTTTTGTCATGCATGTATATCCATGATGATTTTATGACAGAATCAAGATAGTCATACCTGTGCTGTCGTAGAAGTGTTCCATGACATTACCAAAATTATCATCACGGAAGTGTCCACTTCCATGGCGATAAATCGCGCATCACAGAAGTGCTTTCGTCAAGGGTGACCGACACGTGGCATCCACCGTAACGGAACGCCGTTAAGCTGTCGGGTCTGGTTTTGGATCCGATAACCCGTTAACAGCCCCGACCAATGGGGATTTTCCATGTGTAAAATCATCATTGGTTGGAGGAAACACGTGTCGGCTCACCGTTGGGACAGATGTCATCCACTCATTGGACCCAAGGCGCCTATGATACATCGACACGTGGCACGGCCCAATAGGGGCCCATTCCTGTGAAAAGGCCGACCTGTTTGACTTGGTCAAAAGATGGCGGGCCGGCCCACGGAAAGCCTGTTAACAGCATGTTCACATATAGCTCATTACAGCCCGCTAACTCACGACCCGTTACGGCCTACCGGAATTAGACCCGGTAGCGTCATCTGGGCCGTCCAATATGATTCCAGCCCATTGTAACTTCCAGCCCATGTATGGCCCATGACGTATTTCGGCCCATATGAGTCCCTTTGTAACTCTTGGCCCATTAACGACCCATGGTGAAACCAGTCCGTAATAGACAGTGTATCGCTTTATACCCATTAGCGGCCCATTATTCCATTGGGTCGTTTCCAGCCCGTGTTACCTTTCGGCCTTCTCAGGGCCCATTTATTCTTGGGCTCATTTCTAGCATTCGGTTACTTACGGCCTGTTTCTGGCCTTTTCTGCTTATGGGCCAAATTCAGCCCGTGGATACAGTCGGCCCATTTGTGGCCCGTTAATCTGTTAGGCCATTTTCATAGCATCATCAAATACGGCCTATTAACGACCCACTATGGTCAGCCCATAAAACGTACGATTTCCACTCTAGCCCGTTTATGGCCCCTTATACAGCCCGTACAAGGCCCATAGGTGAGACGACCCGTAGAAGGCCCATTGATCCGACGGCCCATAGAAGGCCCATTGATCCGATGGCTCATAGAAGGCCCATGGATCCAACGGCCCATAGAAGGCCCATGGATCCGACAGCTAATAGAAGTCCCATGGATCCAACAGCCCATAGAAGGCCCACGGATCCGACGGCCATAGAAGGCCATGGATCGTCCATCCCGTAGATGGCCCATGGATCGTACGGCTTGTGGAGGGCCATGGTCACTACAACGTTTGGGCGAGTTGGCCCCCGTTTGAACGATATAGCATATTCAAAGAATTATCCTACTCTATACTATCACCTTTAAAAAACACACACTATACAATAAAGAGAGTAAGGCATAGAAACGTAGAATAATCCTACACTATACAATAAAGGAATTACAACAGATTATTGATACGTCTCCAATGTATCTATAATTTTTGATTGTTCCATGCTATTATATTAACTGTTTTGGATGTTAATGGGCTTTATTTTACACTTCTATATTATTTTTGGGACTAACCTATTAACCCAAGGCCCAGTGCAAATTGCTATTTTTTTGCCTATTTCAGTGTTTCGCAGAAAAGGAATATCAAACGGAGTCCAAACGGAATGAAACCTTCGGGAGCGTGGTTTTTCGAACAAATGTGATCCAAAGGACTTGGAGTGGATGTCAAGAAACAGACGAGGAGTCCACGAGGCAGGGGGCTCCCCCCCTCGTGGCTCAACCGACCTACTTCTTCCTCCTATATATGTTCACATACCCCGAAAATATCTAGGAGCACCACGAAACCCTATTTCCACTGCCGCAACCTTCTGTACCCAAGAGATCCCATCTTGGGACCTTTTCCGGAGCTCCGCCGGAGGGGGCATTAATCATGGAGGGCCTCTACATCAACTCCATGGCCCCTCCAATGATGTGTGAGTAATTTACTTCAGACCTTCGGGTCCATAGTTAGTAGCTAGATGGCTTCTTCTCTCTCTTTGAATCTCAATACAAAGTTCTCCTCGATCTTCTTGGAGATCTATTCGATGTAACTCTTTTTGCGGTGTGTTTGTTGAGATCCGATGAATTGTGGGTTTATGATCAAGTCTATCTATGAACAATATTTGATTCCTCTCAGAAATCTTTTATGCATGGTTGGTTATCCTTGCAAGTCTCTTCGAATTATCAGTTTGGTTTGGCCTACTAGATTGATCTTTCTTGCAACGGGAGAAGTGCTTAGCTTTAGGTTCAATCTTGCGGTGCTCGATCCCAGTGATAGAAAGGGAAACGACACGTATTGTATTGTTGCCATCGAGGATAAAAGATCATAATGCTTGAGTTTATCCCTCTACATCATGTCATCTTACCTAAGGCGTTACTCTGTTCTTATGAACTTAATACTCTAGACGCATGCTGGATAGTGGTCGATGTGTGGAGTAATAGTAGTAGATGCAGGCAGGAGTCGGTCTACTTGTCACGGACGTGATGCCTATATACATGATCATGCCTAGATATTCTCATAATTATTCGCTTTTCTATCAATTGCTCGACAGTAATTCGTTCACCCACCGTAATACTTATGCTATCTTGGGAGAAGCCACTAGTGAAACCTATGGCCCCTGGGTCTATTTTCCATCATATAAGTTTCCAATCTATTTTACTTTGCAATCTTTACTTTCAATCTATATCATAAAAATACCAAAAATACTTATCTTATCATTATTATCTCTATCAGATCTCACTCTCGTAAGTGACCGTGAAGGGATTGAAAACCCCTTTATCATGTTGGTTGCGAGGTTCTTATTTGTTTGTGTAGATACGAGGGACTTGCGTGTGGCCTCCTACTGGATTGATACCTTGGTTCTCAAAAACTAAGGGAAATACTTACGCTACTTTGCTGCATCACCCTTTCCTCTTCAAGGGAAAACCAACGCAGTTCTCAAGAAGTAGAAAGAAGGATTTCTGGCGCCGTTGCCGAGGAGTCTACACACAAGTCAAGACATACCAAGTACCATCCCAAACTCTTATCCCTCGCATTACATTATTTGCCATTTGCCTCTCGTTTTCCTCTCCCCAACTTCACCCTTGCCATTTTATTCGCCCTCTTTTTCGGTTCCCCTTCCTTTTTCTAGTTCATCTCTTTTTGCTTGTTTCTTGTTTGCTTGTGTGTTGGATTGTTTGCCGCGATGTCTTTACCTAAAGGTTTTGATCCTCACCTTAAAAGGTTGGAAGAAATTGAAAACAACGTTAGAAGTTTTATGTCCTTGCAGTTTGAGCATAATAATTTCTTCAGAAATGAGCTTAAAGAACAAAAAAGTTTTATGGGATACATGAATAAAGAGCTCGATGATAAGTCTAAAGAATTTTATGGTTTGAAATCTCAGTTTGCTCATCTTGAGAACTTAATAGACCAAATTTCGGATAAGCAGGCCACCTTAGTTAATAAGATGGCCGCCAAACTGGGAGAATTTGATGATGATAATAAGGATGAAGATCTAAAAGTGATTGATGTGTCCCCTATTAAATCATTGTTTTGCAATATGAATCTTGATAATGATGGGACTGGAGATGAGTCAACTTTAGTTAGAAGGCGTCCCAATGATTCAGAGTTTTTAGATCTTGATGCAAAAATTGATAAAAGTGGGATTGGAGAGGTCAAAACTTTAAATAGCAATGAACCCACTATCTTGGATTTCAAGGAATTTAATTATGATAATTGTTCCTTAATAGATTGTATTTCCTCGTTGCAACCCATGCTAAATTCTCTGCATGCTTATAGTCAAAATAAAGCTTTTACTAAACATATCGTTGATGCTTTAATGCAATCTTATGAAGAAAAGCTTGAATTGGAAGTTTCTATCCCTAAAAGACTTCATGATGAGTGGGAACCTACTATTAAAATTAATATTAAAGATCATGAGTTCTTTGCTTTATGTGATTTGGGTGCTAGTGTTTCCACGATTCCTAAAACTTTGTGTGATTTGCTAGGATTCCGTGAATTTGACGATTGTTCTTTAAACTTGCATCTTGTGGATTACACCATTAAGAAATTTATGGAAAGAATTAATGATATTCTTATTGTTGCAAATAGGAATTATGTGCCCGTAGATTTCATTGTGCTTGATATAGATTGCAATCCTACATGTCCTATTATTCTTGGTAGACCTTTCCTTAGAACGATTGGTGCAATTATTGATATGAAGGAAGGAAATATTAGATTCCAATTTCCGTTAAGGAAGGGCATGGAACACTTTCCTAGAAATAAAATTAAATTACCTTATGAATCTATTATGAGATCCACTTATGGATTGCACACCAAAGATGATAATACCTAGATCTATCCTTGCTTTTGTGCCTAGCTAGGGGCGTTAAACGATAGCGCTTGTTGGGAGGCAACCCAATTTTATTTTTGTTTCTTGCTTTTTGATTCTGTTTATTAATAAATAATACATCTAGCCTCTTTTTAGATGTGTTTTTATGCTTTTAATTAGTGTTTGTCCCAAGTAGAACCTTTGGGAAGACTTGGGGAAAGTCTTTGCGATCTTGCTGTAAAAAACAGAAACTTTTGCGCTCATGAGAATTCCTGACATTTTTTTTATTGGAGAGTGCTGTTGTCACGACCGGTTTTCCAATAAAAATATTTATTGAGAAACCAATCTTTTGAGTCCAGTATGAGAGAAATCCTCCTCACTGGTAGACAATTTCTTGATACAATAAGCCAGTAGCATAAAATATATTACAGGGTCGAACTGCGGTTGCTCAACCAAATTATTACAAGCACGCCAATAATTATACATAATGGCGGACATGACACAGTGGTGTGGAGACATACTACTGACTCGAGGATAGGGCGGTGGTGGAAAAACACAGCGGGGAGAGAAATACAAGACTCTAAGTCTATCATCTCATCGAGCGTCGAGGTGAGGCTCGATGAATTTATTTGGTAGCGGAAGCGGATATAAAACAATGACCAAATCCAGGGTCGCACGAGACTGACTGGGACTCCTCTAAGTGTCGGACTCGCTATCGAACTCTTCATCCATGAAATCGCCTTCTTCAGCATCTGGCCAAATCAACAAGCCAGTGAGTACTTTGAAAGTACTCGCAAGACAGTTCGGACGTAAGATATAACAAATGCATGCATGGATGCGTCATGAATAAATTCACCAATGTACATTCAAAATTATCATAACAAGGTCAGTAAAAGGGAAACGGCGGTAGTCCGCCTGAAATCCCAACAGAACATAAATAATTTCTGATCGGGTGTCTGAAGCGACGCCTCGAAAGGTGAACAAATAAATATAAAGAAAAAGATGCCACAGTCGGGCATCTTAGCGACACCACATAAAGGGCTTAAAAAGAAATACCTCAGTCGGACGTCGGGGCGACGTCACAGAAAGGGCTTGAAAAGAAATGCCACAGTCGGACGTCGGGGCGACATCACAGAAAGGGCTTGAAAAGAGATGCCACAGTCGGACGTCGGGGCGACATCACAGAAAGGGCTTGAAAAGAGATGCCACAGTCGGACGTCGGGGCGACATCACAGTAAGGGCTTGAAAAGAGATGCCACAGTCGGACGTCGGGGCGACATCACAGAAAGGGCTTGAAAAGAAATGCCACAGTCGGACGTCGGGGCGACATCACAGAAAGGGCTTGAAAAGAAATGCCACAGTCGGACGTCGGGGCGACATCACAAAAAGGGCTTGAAAAGAAATGCCACAGTCGGACGTCGGGGCGACATCACAGAAAGGGCTTGAAAAGAAATGCCACAGTCGGACGTCGGGGCGACATCACAGAAAGGGCTTGAAAAGAAATGCCACAGTCGGACGTCGGGGCGACATCACAGAAAGGGCTTGAAAAGAAATGCCACAGTCGGACGTCGGGGCGACATCACATAAAGGGCTTGAAAAGAAATGCCACAGTCGGACGTCGGGGCGACATCACAGAAAGGGCTTGAAAAGAAATGCCACAGTCGGACTTCGGGGCGACATCACAGAAGGGGCTTTTATGGACAGATAAATAATAATCATAATAAACTTTTAATTCATAAGAATAAATGGGTTAGTCCATCCACAGGAATATCATTTAACCGGAATTAGCACTCATGCGAAACACCGGAGTCTCTGTCATCAACACTGTCATTGTTAGGACAAGATAATACGAAATTGGACATGGAATAGATGATTTGGAGGGATATATGACTCTGCAGAGTTTGTACAAAATTATTCCCACAGCCAACGGATTTCCGTAGTCAGGAAGGACTAGTTACGTTTACGGTATTTCGGAAGAAAACACAGCTAACCAGTACACACCCATCATACCTCTCGATGCTAGGAATCACCCTAGACATCGTCCAAGAAAAAACTTTTGAGACGGGGAGATCACAATCTCGAATAGCATGGGATCAAATTTATATACGCGCGCTCTAAGGGGTGCCCCCCTCTCGGTCCCAACCGGAAACACCCATGCCCCCTGACCGGATGACTGGCTTTAATCCAGGGCCATGGAACCATCATCACGGCCTCTCCTTTTGGTGTGTACCAGAAAAGCGGTTTGCAACTTACTAAACCATATTCCTTGCGGAAAACATGTGGTAGTACAGGGAAGGAAATGAAAGGAACTGGACTGATACGGTTTGACACTGAAGTCACATAGTCCGGCATGAGACTGGCATGCTACAACACTGCCATCTCACCCATCCTCATGCCAACACATGGCCATTCATACTCACATCCATCCACTTATGGATCATCGAACTCACTTACCTCATTATCGCATAAAATGACATTCATCGATATGCTTATCAACATGCCATGAAACTAACTAAATGCAAAACATGCCAAGACACTCATCATATCAAAAGTTCAAACATGCTTGCCTGGTTCAGAGTAGTCGGAGCCTAGCTCGGTGAAGTTCACGGCTCCGTCACCTCCTTCGGTATCTACGGTATAAAGAAAATATATGTGCTATCGTGAATACCAAGGAGTGCACAGAAAGTATACCAAATATTTTCCAAATAAATCTGATAAAAAACTAGACAAAATTTTAAAGAGAACAGAAAAAGAATCAACCAAAAATACCTTTCTGTTTAAAAGTTATAAAGGTTTTTGTCCAGGGACTCATCTGTAATGAAACAGAAGTTTTCTAGGGGCTAGTTTATAAAAACAGAAAGCGCTTCGGTAGCGACTACGCCAGCCCAGAGGGAAAGCGCATTCGGAAGAAGACGTTTTCAGAAAACGCTTCGTTTAGGAAGAACAGAGAGGCTGACAGCGGGTCCCGCTTGTCAGGTTTGAAAATATGAACGGGGCGGCAGATCTCGCCGGTGCCCGAGAGCCGCGGTGGTCGCCGGCGGCGATCCACGGCGAGGCAGAGAGATCGGAGGGTACCTTCGTGTTCAGGGCACCCTTCCGCGTCGGTTGGTGGTGGTGGTGGCGGTCGGCGAGCACCACGTCGACGGCGAGCTTTGCTCCGGCGGACGGCGGTTCGGGTGGTTGCGGACTTCGTCGGAGAGAGCTGCAATGATCAAATTGAGGAGGGGGTTATGCTCCTGGTAGCTAGAGAAGGTAACGAACGGGGTTTGGGCGCCGGAGACGGCCTCACCGGAGCGAATCGAGGTGGCGGCCGAGGCGGATCGGGGCGGCCGGAGTTGAGGGGGAAGACCTCCTCGGGGTCCCCCTAGTGGCCTGGCGTGGCGTTGGTGAGGTGTGGGGATGCGGCGTGCACGAGGGTGAGCTCGGGGGCCCTTTTTATAGGCAGCCCGAGGCGGTGGCCGTGAACGGGGATTTCTGGCGATGGTTACGGTGGCGCAGTGCTCGGTCAGGGGTGATTAGGGAGTCGAGCGCCGTCGTGGGAGTTTACTGGGTCCGTTTAGATGCTAACCGGACTTGGATTAGAAGCTTAGGGCAGGCTTTGGTCGGAACGGGATGGCGCGGGTCCGTTGGCGGCAGAGAGCGCGTCCAGGGCTGTCGGGCCACGGCGACGGTGCAGCGGGGGTGCGCTGGCGTGCATGAGGCCACGCGGAGAGCCAGGGAGCACTGGGCGGCGCGGAACGGCGTTGAGCCGCCGTTCTTGCCCCCTGTCAGCCGCCACGGGAGGTCCCGACGCCGCGGAAGTCTCCGGCGAGGGCGGTCCATCGTGCCACCGACGCCAGGAAGAGGCCAAGTGAGCGTGTGGTGCTCCAGACAGTAGGAAGAGGCGGAGAGGAACGTGCCAAATGCACTGTGAACGCGTGAGAGGAACTGACGAATGCACACGACACTGAAACTGAACTTTTCTGAATTTTTGAACAGTAACAGTGCCCGCAAGGTGTTCGACAGAATGAAATTGGCATCTAGGGATTTTTCCTTGAGCTGAAACTTGGTGGAGTGGCTTCTCATTGCTCACATAGGTTGCCTGAATTTTGGTGGAATTTTTGGAGTAGTGTAGATATGAATTTCATCAAATTTGGCAAATCTGGTCCAAACTTGTAGAGGCTGAATTTTGAAAATTTTGAAAAGAGAAGGAGTGGATCAAGATGGTTCTGGGTTGTGGGTACAAAGGACTATCCAGGAGAGTTGGTTTGAGGTCAAAACTCAAATGCAATATGGTACTTGCTTTGAAAATCATTTGGGCTCAAAATAATTTTCAGAATTGATTTGAGAGGGAAAATAATTAGAATAAAATCCAAAACTTGTTTGGATTAGTTGGGACAGAGAACTTAGGTTGATCACAAGGTGTAGGGGAGGTTTTGGAGGGGTTTTACCACATGGAAACAATGCAAAGTCAAGGGTGGTTCCAAGATATGAAAATCCCCAAATTTTCATAGAGCTCATTTTAAAAGAAAACAATTTAAACTCAAAAAAAAAATTAAATTTGAGAGAACCAACAGAGAAGAAGTTTCAAAAGATCAAACACCAAGGTTTGAATAAAATAAAATCCTTGCCAAGGCAAAGGAAGTTTTTAAGTGGAAGGTTTTTTCTGAAAAAGAAAAATTTTAAATAGCCTCTCCTCAAAAACCACAAAGTTTTTGATAAAAACCAAATAAAAAATTTTAGAGTGTCACAGCTATTTAGTTAATTCTTTTTGAAGATGATTAATAGATAAATTCCTCACACCCAGAAATTTATTTTAGAATTTTTGGGGTTCCAGAAGTATCCGAAACCTACAGATTACTATAGACTGTTCTGTTTTTGACAGATTCTGTTTTTCTGTGTTGTTTGCTTATTTTGATGAATCTATGGCTAGTAATAGAGTTTATGAACCATAGAAAAGTTGGAATACAGTAGGTTTAACACAATTATAAATAAAGAATGAGTTCATTACAGTGCCTTGAAGTGGTGGTTTGTTTTCTTTTACTAACGGAGCTCACGAGATTTTTAAGTTTTGTGTTGTGAAGTTTTTAAGTTTTCGGTAAAGATTTGATGGATTATGGAACAAGGAGTGGCAAGAGTCTAAGCATGGGGATTCCCAAGGCACCCCAAGGTAAAATCCAAGGACAACCAAAAGCCTAAGCTTGAGGATGCCCCGGAAGGCATCCCCTCTTTCGTCTTCGTCCATCGGTAACTTTACTTGAAGCTATATTTTTATTCGCCACATGATATGTGTTTTGCTTGGAGCGTCTTGTATGATTTGAGTCTTTGATTTTTAGTTTACCACAAACATCCTTGCTGTACACACCTTTTTGGGGAGACACACATGAATTGGAATTTATTAGAATACTCTATGTGCTTCACTTTTATCTTTTGAGTAGGATAATTTTTGCTCTAGTGCTTCACTTATATCTTTTAGAGCACGGCGGTGGTTCTATTTTATAGAAATAATTGATCTCTCATACTTCAATTATATCATTTTGAGAGTCCTTTAGAACAGCATGATAATTCACTTTGGTTATAAATTTTAAATGCTAAGAGAAGTTGTATGCTTGATAGATGGTTTTGAGATATAAAGGTGGTAATAGTAGAGGTGTTCTAGTTGAGTAATTGTGAAATTGATGAATACTTGTGTTGAAGTTGGCAAGTCCCGTAACATGCACGTATGGTAAACATTGTGTGACAAATTTGAAGCATGGGGTGTTCTTTGATTGCTTTCCTTATGAGTGGCGATCGGGGACGAGCGATGGTCTTTTCCTACCAATCTATCCCCCTAGGAGCATGCGCGTAGTGCTTGGTTTTGATGACTTGTAGATTTTTGCAATAAGTATGTGAGTTCTTTATGACTAATGTCGAGTCCATGGATTATACGCACTCTCACCCTTCCATCATTGCTAGCCTCTTCGGTACCTTGCATTGCCCTTTTCTCACCTTGAGAGTTGGTGCAAACTTCACCGGTGCATCCAAACCCCGTGATATGATACGCTCTATCACACATAATCCTCCTTATATCTTCCTCAAAACAGTCACCATACCTACCTATTATGGCATTTCCATAGCCATTCCGAGATATATTGCCATGCAACTTTCCACCGTTCCATTTATTATGACACGCATCATCATTGTCACATTGCTTTGCATGATCATGTAGTTGACATTGTATTTGTGGCAAAGCCACCATGCTCAAATTTTTCATACATGTCACTCTTGATTCATCACAATCCCGGTACACCGCTGGAGGCATTCACATAGAGTCATGTTTTATTCTAAGTATCGAGTTGTAATTCTTGAGTTGTAAAGAGATAAAAGTGTGATGATCATCATTAGAGCATTGTCCCTTGTGAGGAAAGGATGATGGAGACTACGATTCCCCCATAAGTCAGGATGAGACTCCGGACGAAAAAGGGGCCATAAAAAAAAGGAAAGAAGGCCCAAATAAAAAAATGAGAGAAAAAGAGAGAAGGGACAATGTTACTATCCTTTTTCCACACTTGTGCTTCAAAGTAGCACCATGATCTTCATGATAGAGAGTCTCTTATTTTGTCACTTTCATATACTAGTGGGAATTTTTCATTATAGAACTTGGCTTGTATATTCCAATGATGGGCTTCCTCAAATGCCCTAGGTCTTCATGAGCAAGCAAGTTGGATGCACACCCACTTAGTTTCTTTTATGAGCTTTCATATATTAATAGCTCTAGTGCATCCGTTGCATGGCAATCCCTACTCCTTGCATTGACATCAATCGGTGGGCATCTCCATAGCCCATTGATTGGCCGCGTCAATGTGAAACTTTCTCCCTTTTTGTCTTCTCGCACAACCTCAATCATCATATTCTATTCCACCCATAGTGCTATGTCCATGGCTCGCGCTCATATATTGCGTAAAAGTTGAAAGAGTTTGAAAAGGCTAAGTATGAAACAATTGCTTGGCTTGTCATTTGGGTTGTGCATGATGGGAGCATTTTGTGTGATGAAAATGAAGCATAGCCAAACTATATGACTTTGTAGGGATAAGTTTTCTTTGGCCATGTTATTTTGATAAGACATAATTGCTTGATTAGCATACTTGGAGTATTACTATTTTTATGTCAACAATAAATTTTATATTGAATCTTTCAGATCTGAACATTCATGCCACAATAGAGAAAAATACATTGAAGAACATGGTAGAAAGCATTCCACATCAAAAAATTCTGTTTTTATCATTTACCTACTCAAGGACGAGCAGGAATTAAGCTTGGGGATGCTGATATGTCTCCAACGTATCTATAATTTTTGATTCTTCCATGCTATTATATTATCTGTTTTGGATGTTAATGGGCTTTATTTTACACTTTTATATTATTTTTGGGACTAACCTATTAACCCAAGGCCCAGTGAAAATTGCTGTTTTTTGCCTATTTCAGTGTTTCGCAGAAAAGGAATGTCAAACGAAGTCCAAACGGAATGAAACCTTCAGGAGCGTGATTTTTGGAAAAAAACGTGATCCAGAGGACTTGGAGTGGACGTCAAGAAATGGACGAGGAGTCCACGAGGTAGGGGGCACGCCCTCCCCCTCATGGGCCCCTCATGGCTCAACCGACCTACTTCTTCCTCCTATATATGTTCACATACCACGAAAACATCCAGGTGCACCACGAAACCCTATTTCCACCGCCGCAACCTTCTGTACCCAAGAGATCCCATCTTGGGGCCTTTTCCGGAGCTCCGCCGGAGGGGGCATTAATCACGGAGGGCCTCTACATCAACTCCATGGCCCCTCCGATGATGTGTGAGTAGTTTAGTTCAGAGCTTCGGGTCCATAGTTAGTAGCTAGATGGCTTCTTCTCTCTCTTTGAATCTCAATACAAAGTTCTCCTCGATCTTCTTGGAGATCTATTCGATGTAACTCTTTTTGCGGTGTGTTTGTCAAGATCCGATGAATTGTGGGTTTATGATCAAGTCTATCTATGAACAATATTTGATTCTTCTCTGAAATCTTTTATGCATGATTGGTTGTCTTTGCAAGTCTCTTTGAATTATCAGTTTGGTTTGGCCTACTAGATTGATCTTTCTTGCAATGGGAGAAGTGCTTAGCTTTGGGTTCAATCTTGCGGTGCTCGATCCCAGTGACAGAAAGGGAAACGACACGTATTGTATTGTTGCCATCGAGGATAAAAAGATGGGGTTTATATCATATTGCTTGAGTTTATCCCTCTACATCATGTCATCTTACCTAAGGCGTTACTCTGTTCTTATGAACTTAATACTCTAGATGCATGCTGGATAGCGGTCGATGTGTGGAGTAATAGTAGTAGATGCAGGCAGGAGTCGGTCTACTTGTCACGGGCGTGATGCCTATATACATGATCATGCCTAGATATTCTCATAATTATTCGCTTTTCTATCAATTGCTCAACAGTAATTCGTTCACCCACCATAATACTTATGATATCTTGAGAGAAGCCACTAGTGAAACCTATGGCCCCTGAGTCTATTTTCCATCATATATGTTTCCAATCTATTTTACTTTGCAATCTTTACTTTCAATCTATATCATAAAAATACCAAAAAAATACTTATCTTATCATTATTTTCTTTATCAGATCTCACTCTCGTAAGTGACCATGAAGGGATTGACAACCCCTTTATCTCGTTGGTTGCGAGGTTCTTATTTGTTTGTGTAGGTACGAGGGACTTGTGTGTAGCCTCCTACTGGATTGATACCTTGGCTCTCAAAAACTGAGGGAAATAATTATGCTACTTTGCTGCATCACCCTTTCCTCTTCAAGGGAAAACCATGTTGGGGAACGTTGCAGAAAACAAAAAAAATTCTACGTTTTCACCAAGATCCATCTATGAGTTCATCTAGCAACGAGTGATCGAATGCATCTACATACCTTTGTAGATCGCGAGCGGAAGCGTTCAAAGAACGGGGATGAGGGAGTCGTACTCGTCGTGATCCAAATCACCGGAGATCCTAGCGCCGAACGGACGACACCTCCGCATTCAACACACGTACGGTCAGCGTGACATCTCCTCCTTCTTGATCCAGCAAGGGGAAAGGAGAGGTTGATGAAGATCCAGCAGCACGACGGCATGGTGGTTGATGCAGCAGTCACTGTAGCAGCGCTTCGCCGAGCTTCTGCGAGAGGGAGAGGTGTAGCAGGGGAGAGGGAGGCGCCAAGGCTTCAGGGGTGCGGCTGCCCTCCCTCCCCCCTTTATATAGGCCCCCCTAGGGGGTGCGCCGGCCCTAGGAGATGGGATCTCCTAGGGGGGGGGGGGCGGCGGCCAAGGGGGTGGAGTGCCCCCCAAGGCAAGTGAAGGCGCCCCTCCCCTAGGGTTCCCAACCCTAGGCGCATGGGGGGCCAAGGGGGGGGGGCGCACCAGCCCACTATGGGCTGGTTCCCTCCCCACTTCAGCCCATGGGGCCCTCCGGGATGGGTGGCCCCACCCGGTGGACCCCCGGGACCCTTCCGGTGGTCCCGGTACAATACCGTTGACCCCCGAAACTCTCCCGATGGCCAAAACTGCACTTCCTATATATATAATTCTTCACCTCCGGACCATTCCGGAACTCCTCGTGACGTCCTGGATCTCATCCGGGACTCCGAACAACTTTTGGATTACTGCATACTCATATCTCTACAACCCTAGCGTCACCGAACCTTAAGTGTGTAGACCCTATGGGTTCGGGAGACATGTAGACATGACCGAGACGACTCTCCGGTCAATAACTAACAGCAGGATCTGGATACCCATGTTGGCTCCCACATGCTCCTCGATGATCTCATTGGATGAAACACGATGTCGAGGATTCAAGCAACCCCGTATACAATTCCCTTTGTCAATCGGTATGTTACTTGCCCGAGATTCGATCGTCCGTATCCCAATACCTCGTTCAATCTCGTTACCGGCAAGTCACTTTACTCGTACCGTAATGCATGATCCCGTGACCAGACACTTGGTCACTTTGAGCTCATTATGATGATGCATTACCGAGTGGGCCCAGAGATACCTCTCCGTCATATGGAGTGACAAATCCCAGTCTTGATCCGTGTCAACCCAACAGACACTTTCGGAGATACCCGTAGTATACCTTTATAGTCACCCAGTTACGTTGTGACGTTTGGTACACCCAAAGCACTCCTACGGTATCCGGGAGTTACACGATCTCATGGTCTAAGGAAAAGATACTTGACATTGGAAAAACTCTAGCAAACGAACTATACGATCTTGTGCTATGTTTAGGATTAGGTCTTGTCCATCACATCATTCTCCTAATGATGTGATCTCGTTATCAATGACATCCAATGTCCATAGTCAGGAAACCATGACTATCTGTTGATCAACGAGCTAGTCAACTAGAGGCTTACTAGGGACATGTTGGTGTCTATGTATTCACACATGTATTACGATTTCCGGATAACACAATTATAGCATGAATAAAAGACAATTATCATGAACAAGGAAATATAATAATAATCCTTTTATTATTGCCTCTAGGGCATATTTCCAACAGTCTCCCACTTGCACTAGAGTCAATAATCTAGTTACATTGTGATGAATCGAACACCCATAGAGTTCTGGTGTTGATCATGTTTTGCCCTAGGGAGAGGTTTAGTCAACGGATCTGCGACATTCAGATCCGTATGTACTTTACAAATATCTATGTCTCCATCTTGAACATTTTCACGAATGGAGTTGAAGCGACGCTTGATGTGCCTGGTCTTCTTGTGAAACCTGGGCTCCTTGGCAAGTGCAATAGCTCCAGTGTTGTCACAGAAGAGTTTGATCGGCCCCGACGCATTGGGTATGACTCCTAGGTCGGTGATGAACTCCTTCACCCAAATTGCTTCATGCGCTGCCTCCGAGGCTGCCATGTACTCCGCTTCACATGTAGATCCCGCCACAACGCTCTGCTTGCAGCTGCACCAGCTTACTGCTCCACCATTCAACATATACACGTATCCGGTTTGTGACTTAGAGTCATCCATATGTGTGTCGAAGCTAGCGTCGATGTAACCCTTTACGACGAGCTCTTCGTCACCTCCATAAACGAGAAACATGTCCTTAGTCCTTTTCAGGTACTTCAGGATATTCTTGACCGCTGTCCAGTGTTCCTTGCCGGGATTACTTTGGTACCTTCCTACCAAACTTACGGCAAGGTTTACATCAGGCCTGGTACACAGCATGGCATACATAATAGACCCTATGGCTGAGGCATAGGGGATGACACTCATCTCTTCTATATCTTCTGCCGTGGTCGGACATTGAGCTGATCTCAATTTCACACCTTGCAACACAGGCAAGAACCCCTTCTTAGACTGATCCATATTGAACTTCTTCAATATTTTATCAAGGTATGTGCTTTGTGAAAGACCTATGAGGCGTCTTGATCTATCTCTATAGATCTTGATGCCTAATATATAAGCAGCTTCTCCAAGGTCCTTCATTGAAAAACTTTATTCAAGTAGGCCTTAATGCTATCCAAAAGTTCTATATCATTTCCCATCAAAAGTATGTCATCTACATATAATATGAGAAATGCTACAGAGCTCCCACTCACTTTCTTGTAAACGCATGCTTCTCCATAAGTCTGCATAAACCCAAATGCTTTGATCATCTCATCAAAGCGAATGTTCCAACTCCAAGATGCTTGCACCAGCCCATAAATCGAGCGTTGGAGCTTGCACACCTTGTCAGCATTCTTAGGATCGACAAAACCTTCCGGCTGCATCATATACAATTCTTCCTTAAGGAAACCATTAAGGAATGCCGTTTTGACGTCCATTTGCCATATCTCATAATCATAGAATGCGGCAATTGCTAACATGATTCGGACGGACTTCAGCTTCACTACAGGTGAGAAAGTCTCATCGTAGTCAACCCCTTGAACTTGTCGATAACCCTTGGCGACAAGCCGAGCTTTATAGATGGTCACATTACCATCCACGTCTGTCTTCTTCTTAAAGATCCATTTATTTTCTATGGCTCGCCGATCATCGGGCAAGTCAGTCAAAGTCCATACTTCGTTTTCATACATGGATCCTATCTCAGATTCCATGGCTTCCAGCCATTTGTTGGAATCCGGGCCTGCCATCGCTTCTTCATAGTTTGAAGGTTCACTATTGTCTAACAACATGATTTCCAAGATAGGGTTGCCGTACCACTCTGGTGCGGAATGTGTCCTTGTGGACCTATGAAGTTCAGTAGCAACTTGATCTGAAGTTTCATGATCATCATCATTAACTTCCTCTCTAGTCGGTGCAGGCACCTCGGGAACATTTTCTTGAGTTGCGCCACTTTCCGGTTCAAGAGGTAATACTTCATCAAGTTCTACTTTCCTCCCACTTACTTCTTTCGAGAGAAACTCTTTCTCTAGAAAGGATCCATTCTTGGCAACAAAGATCTTGCCTTCGGATCTGAGGTAGAAGGTATACCCAACACTTTCTTTAGGGTATCCTATGAAGACGCATTTTTCCGACTTGGGTTCGAGCTTTTCAGGTTGAAGTTTCTTGACATAAGCATCGCATCCCCAAACTTTTAGAAACGACAACTTAGGTTTCTTCCCAAACCATAATTCATACGGTGTCGTCTCAACGGATTTCGACGGAGCCCTATTTAAAGTGAATGCGGCAGTCTCTAAAGCATAGCCCCAAAATGATAGCGGTAAATTGGAAAGAGACATCATAGATCGCACCATATCTAATAGAGTGCGATTACGACGTTCGGACACACCATTACGCTGAGGTGTTCCAGGCGGCGTGAGTTGTGAAACTATTCCACATTTTCTTAAGTGTGTGCCAAATTCGTGACTCAAGTATTCTCCCCCATGATCTGATCGCAAGAACTTGATTTTCCTGTCACGTTGATTCTCAACCTCACTCTGAAATTCCTTGAACTTTTCAAAGGTCTCAGACTTGTGTTTCATTAAATAGACATACCCATATCTACTCAAGTCATCAGTGAGGGTGAGAACATAACGATAGCCACCGCGAGCCTCAACACTCATTGGACCGCACACATCAGTATGTATGATTTCCAATAAGTTGGTTGCTCGCTCCATTGTTCCTGAGAACGGAGTCTTGGTCATTTTACCCATGAGGCATGGTTCGCACGTGTCAAATGATTCGTAATCAAGAGACTCTAAAAGTCCATCTGCATGGAGCTTCTTCATGCGTTTGACACCTATGTGACCAAGGCGGCAGTGCCACAAGTATGTGGGACTATCATTATCAACCTTACATCTTTTGGTATTCACACTATGAATATGTGTAGCATTACGCTCGAGATTCATTAAGAATAAACCATTCACCATCGGAGCATGACCATAAAACATATCTCTCATATAAATAGAACAACCATTATTCTCGGATTTAAATGAGTAGACATCTCGAATTAAACGAGATCCTGATACAATGTTCATGCTCAAAGCTGGCACTAAATAACAATTATTGAGGTTTAAAACTAATCCCATAGGTAAATGTAGAGGTAGTGTGCCGACGGCGATCACATCGACCTTGGAACCATTCCCGACGCGCATCGTCACCTCGTCCTTCGCCAGTCTCCGCTTATTCCGCAGCTCCTGCTTTGAGTTACAAATGTGAGCAACTGCACCGGTATCAAATACCCAGGAGCTACTACGAGTACTGGTAAGGTACACATCAATTACATGTATATCACATATACCTTTCGTGATGCCGGCCTTCTTGTCCGCTAAGTATTTGGGGCAGTTCCGCTTCCAGTGACCACTTCCCTTGCAATAAAAGCACTCAGTCTCGGGCTTGGGTCCATTCCTTGGCTTCTTCCCGACAACTTGCTTACCGGGCGTGGCAACTCCCTTGCCGTCCTTCTTGAAGTTCTTCTTACCCTTGCCTTTCTTGAACTTAGTGGTTTTATTCACCATCAACACTTGATGTTCCTTTTTGACTTCTACCTCTGCTGATTTCAGCATTGCAAATACTTCAGGAATGGTCTTTTCCATCCCCTGCATATTGAAGTTCATCACAAAGCTCTTGTAGCTCGGTGGAAGCGACTGAAGGATTCTGTCAATGACCGCGTCATCCGGGAGATTAACTCCCAGCTGAGTCAAGCGGTTATGTAACCCAGACATAGTGAGTATGTGCTCACTGACAGAACTGTTTTCCTCCATCTTACAGCTGAAGAACTTGTCGGAGACTTCATATCTCTCGACCCGGGCATGAGCTTGAAAAACCATTTTCAGCTCTTCGAACATCTCATATGCTCCGTGTCTCTCAAAACGCTTTTGGAGCCCCGGTTCTAAGCTGTAAAGCATGCCGCACTGAACAAGGGAGTAATCATCAGCACGTGTCTGCCAAGCGTTCATAACGTCTTGTTCTGCAGGGAGAGCAGGTGCTTCACCTAGCGGTGCTTGTAGGACATAATCTTTCTTGGCAGCTATGAGGATGATCCTCAGGTTCCGGACCCAGTCCGTATAGTTGATGCCATCGTCTTTCAGCTTGGTTTTCTCTAGGAACGCGTTGAAGTTGAGGACAACGTTGGCCATTTGATCTACAATACATGTTGTAAAGATTTTAGACTAAGTTCATGATAATTAAGTTCATCTAATCAAATTATTCAATGAACTCCCACTCAGATAGACATCCCTCCAGTCATCTAAGTATAACATGATCCGAGTTAACTAGGCCGTGTCCGATCATCACGTGAGACGGACTAGTCAACATCGGTGAACATCTTCATGTTGATCGTATCTTCTATACGACTCATGCTCGACCTTTCGGTCTTCTGTGTTCCGAGGCCATGTCTGTACATGCTAGGCTCGTCAAGTCAACCTAAGTGTTTGCATGTGTAAATCTGTCTTACACCCGTTGTATGTGAACGTTGGAATCTGTCACATCCGATCATCACGTGGTGCTTCGAAACAACGAACTGTCGCAACGGTGCATAGTTAGGGGGAACACTTTTTTGAAATTATTATGAGGGATCATCTTATTTACTACCGTCGTTCTAAGTAAACAAGATGCAAAAACATGATAAACATCACATGCAATCAAATAATAGTGACATGATATGGCCAGTATCATATAGCTTCCTTTGATCTCCATCTTGGGGCTCCATGATCATCTTGTCACCGGCATGACACCATGATCTCCATCATCATGATATCCATCATTGTGTCTCCATAAAGTTGCTCACCAACTATTACTTCTACTACTATGGCTAACACGTTTAGCAATAAAGAGAAGTAATTTACATGGCGTTTCTCAATGACACGCAGGTCATCCAAAAAATAAAGACAACTCCTATGGCTCCTGCCGGTTGTCATACTCATCGACATGCAAGTCGTGATTCCTATTACAAGAACATGATCTCATACATCACATATATCATTCATCATTCATCACAACTTTGTCCATATCACATCATAAAACACTTGCTGCAAAAACAAGTTAGACGTCCTCTAATTGTTGTTGCAAGTTTTACGTGGCTGCAAGAGGGTTCTAGCAAGAACGTTTTCTTACCTACGTTAAAGCCACAACGTGATTTGTCAACTTCTATTTACCCTTCATAAGGACCCTTTTCGTCGAATCCGCTCCAACTAAAGTGGGAGAGACAGACACCCGCCAGCCACCTTATGCAACTAGTGCATGTTAGTCGGTGGAACCGGTATCACGTAAGCGTACGTGTAAGGTTGGTCCGGGCCGCTTCATCCCACAATACCGTTGACGCAAAATAAGACTAGCAGTGGCAAGAAAGTTGACAACATCTACGCCCACAACAAATTGTGTTCTACTCGTGCAAAGAGAACTACGCATAGACCTAGCTCATGATGCCACTGTTGGGGAACGTTGCAGAAAACAAAACAAAAATTCTACGTTTTCACCAAGATCCATCTATGAGTTCATCTAGCAATGAGTGATCGAATGCATCTACATACCTTTGTAGATCGCGAGCGGAAGCATTCAAAGAACGGGGATGAGGGAGTCGTACTCGTCATGATCCAAATCACCAGAGATCCTAGCGCCGAACGGACGGCACCTCCACGTTCAACACACGTACGGTCAGCGTGACGTCTCCTCCTTTTTGATCCAGCAAGGGTAAAGGAGAGGTTGCTGAAGATCCAGCAGCACAACGACATGGTGGTGGATGCAGCAGTCACCGCAGCAGGGCTTCGCCGAGCTTCTGCGAGAGGAAGAGGTGTAGCAGGGGAGAGGGAGGCGCCAAGGCTTCAGGGGTGCGGCTGCCCTCCCTCCCCCCCTTTATATAGGCCCCCTAGGGGGTGCGCCGGCCCTAGGAGATGGGATCTCCTAGGGGGGCGGCGGCCAAGGGGGTGGAGTGCCCCCAAGGCAAGTGGAGGCGCCCCCTCCCCTAGGGTTCCCAACCCTAGGCGCATGGGGGGCCCAAGGGGGGCGCACCAGCCAACTATGGGCTGGTTCCGTCCCCACTTCAGCCCATGGGGCCCTCCGGGATGGGTGGCCCCACCCGGTGGACCCCCGGGACCCTTCCGGTGGTCCCGGTACAATACCGTTGACCCCCGAAACTCTCCCGATGGCCGAAACTACACTTCCTATATAATTCTTCACCTCCGGCCATTCCGGAACTCCTCGTGACGTCCGGGATCTCATCCGGGACTTCGAACAACTTCTGTGTTACTGCATACTCATATCTCTACAACCCTAGCATCACCGAACCTTAAGTGTGTAGACCCTACGGGTTCGGGAGACATGTAGACATGACCGAGACGACTCTCCGGTCAATAACTAACAGCAGGATCTGGATACCCATGTTGGCTCCCACATGCTCCTCGATGATCTCATCGGATGAACCACGATGTCGAGGATTCAAGCAACCCCGTATACAATTCCCTTTGTCAATCGGTACGTTACTTGCCCGAGATTCGATCGTCGGTATCCCAATACCTCGTTCAATCTCGTTACCGGCAAGTCACTTTACTCGTACCGTAATGCATGATCCCGTGACCAGACACTTGGTCACTTTGAGCTCATTATGATGATGCATTACCGAGTGGGCCCAGAGATACCTCTCCGTCATATGGAGTGACAAATCCCAGTCTTGATCCGTGTCAACCCAACAGACACTTTCGGAGATACCCGTAGTATACCTTTATAGTCACCCAGTTACGTTGTGACGTTTGGTACACCCAAAGCACTCCTACGGTATCCGGGAGTTACACGATCTCATGGTCTAAGGAAAAGATACTTGACATTGGAAAAAACTCTAGCAAACGAACTATACGATCTTGTGCTATGTTTAGGATTGGGTCTTGTCCATCACATCATTCTCCTAATGATGTGATCTCGTTATCAATGACATCCAATGTCCATAGTCAGGAAACCATGACTATCTGTTGATCAACGAGCTAGTCAACTAGAGGCTTACTAGGGACATGTTGGTGTCTATGTATTCACACATGTATTACGATTTCCGGATAACACAATTATAGCATGAATAAAAGACAATTATCATGAACAAGGAAATATAATAATAATCCTTTTATTATTGCCTCTAGGGCATATTTCCAACAAACCAACGCAGTGCTCATGAGGTAGCAATTATACCCACTGGGCATTATGGTTCGGCACCAGAGATAATAAGCATACACAAACAACAAATTACATACACTAGGCAAATACAGCTCCTACATCATGGACGCGCATCAACATAACTTACCATTTGAACTATAATCTCTTCAAAAAATAGGATTGGCCAGATTTAGATAGCACAAATTTTAGTCTGCAAAATCTCCAATTCCTTTGTTGTTACCTCAGTGTCATGCTTCATTTTTCTGACTCCTGCATCTAATAACTGCATGTCCAGTCTCAACTTGTTGATTGTACGTTGAGAATCATGTACACGTTGTCTTGCCACCTCTAGTTGTTACTCGAGAACATCAGCACATTCCAATTCCAATCCATAATCATTCGGTAACGGCCATGCCACACTACTCACAGATCTTTGTGTTGATGTCACTTCATCCTGAAATGTTTCTGTAAGTACACATGACTAGAGCAAAAATATAGTTACAACAGTGAAGCGAGCAAGACAGACTATTTTGTACATGGAAAAACAGGACTAACAATAATGTTACATGTCATGAAGCATAAGCAGGTGATATTTTAAAAATTATAAAAAAGGTAGTCTGTGCAGCCTGCATACAGAAATCTCTCTTAGCTCACCAGAGGAGCATGATGTTGGGGCCCAATCCAAAACACAGACAATTTACAAATTTAGACATCATGTTGCATAGAAGTAAGCAAGTAGTTGGCCATTTTGTAGCTCAATTAAAGTCTTAGGGAGCATAATAAACAACTGAGGGTTTCGTACAAACATACCATAACATGCAAAACTATGCAATCATTAGCCTAGTATAAACTAGATTGTGAGGCTCATGCAATAATAGTTGGTTAATAGACTTCAAAGCTTCAGGCACACTTCGGCAGAGTAATTAAATGGTAAGGCCTTTAGTTATGTCAACTAATAGTTATACATGTACCCAACATCAGGCATCATTCTTTGGGCATCTCATTAACTGAGGACAAATAAAGCAATTGAAAATAGCAAATTAACTATGCCTGAAACAAACAAGGAATTGAACTATTGAGTTGGATACAGTGACTTACCTTAACAGGTTGAAGAGGCTCAGCGCAACTCCTACTTCTCTTGCAAGGCTCCTTCCTAACATCTTGTACATGGAAATCCTCAATCTTATCTTCATTGCACCCCCTCTGCAAGGTGACACAAACTAGTTACTCGTCTCCTTGGAAGATAAATATGCATACTTTCCAGTCTCTGAACACAAAAGGATGAGATTATAACAAAACAACACCACATAATGAAACATGCCGCATCTCTTGCACTTGCACACAGTGAAATGAGCATTTACTATGTCTGCACTTTGTAAAAACTAGGCATACCTTCAAACTGGATCTCCTATGAGTTAGAAAAGGCCCCACTACAGCAGCCCTTAGTGTTTAAATCGTTCACAAGCTCTGTTAGAGTGTTAGGTCAAGAACAACAAGTAATCAAAGCAAATAGTCCTAGCATGGCTGGCTGATGCAAACAAGCAATTGAACAGATGTATGAGCAAATCTTACATATCAAGAAAAGAAGCAAAGAAGGAGGCTTAAAGTCCATCACTTGACTGACCAGATTTAAGGGGCATTTAAACATCGTGTGCAACGTATGAACTAACATAAACATTGCATATTCCAGATTCTACAATGGAATGCACATGTATTAGGTTATGCCATGTATGATGATGCCTAAATGTACACTATAACATGCAGGAGTGATTCATCATTGCACGCACAATTGAATTGCAGGTTAAGGGCCAGTTCTATTCCACCTTTTCAGGGCTTATTGTCAAAATAAGCCGTAAAAGATGTAAAGAAGTCATTTTTGAGTTATGGGCTTGGGCTTAATTAATTTTGCTTTGGAGGGGGGTGTTTCGGGTAGAACCTCACTAAAAATTGAAGGGAAAGGGAATAGTGAAATGACTCTGTTGTCTGCCTATATTACACTCAAAATGCAACTGCTGACACCCGCGTCACACCTCACCTTCAAGTAAAAACAAACACGCAAGCGTTCATTACCCTGCCCGCTTGCATCTCCTCTCCCCTTTCCCTCTACCTCAATCCCCTGCCTGCAGCACTAGGGTTCCTCCAGCGAGCCGTCGCCACTGGTCCCATCTTGCCTGGTCCTCGATGATGCTCTGTCCAGCTAGGCTACATGGCCGGCGAGTAGCGGCAAATCTCCCTAGCTGCTACTCCCTCTGGTGCCGCCCCTCATTCCCATGGTCTCTAGCAGCTGCCCCACTGTGGTTCGTCCAACGCACTACTCCGGCAGGCGCTGCACAACTATGACTGATGCCACACTGCGGCAGAAGGCACCTTATTCCCCCTCCCCACCTCCCAGGCCATGGCCTTGAGTTGCTGTTAAAGGATGAGCTCATCCAACAAGGTGAGGATCTCCTCTGATTTTTTGCCAAATTTTCATTCCGATCCACTATACGGTGAATTGCTATGAGCTGCTTCTGCTGCTGCTATATGATGCATTGCTATGAGCTGCTCCTCCTGCTGCTATATGATGAATTGCTATGAGCTGTTGCTGCTATATGATGAATTGCTATGAGTTGCTGCTATATGATGAATTGCTATGAGTTGCTGCTGCTATATGATGAATTGCTATGAGCTGCTGCTGCTATATGATGAGTTGCTATAAGCTGCTCCTACTGTTGTATGATGAATTGCTATGAGCTACTCCTCCTGATGCTATATGATGAATTTCTATGAGCTGCTCCTGCTGCTGCTATATGATGAATTGCTATGAGCTTCTCCTCCTGCTACTATATGATGAATTGCTATGAGCTGCTGCTGGTATATGATGAATTGCACACTGCTACTGCTGTATGATGAGTTGCTATGAGCTGCTGCTGCTATATGATGGTTTCAGGTGGTACTGCTATATCATAATAACCAGCCAGTTGGACCATCGAGTTTCAATAAAGAATTGTTCTTCATTTAATTGTGGGTCATGCATTCTTCGTTTAAATTAGGCAATGGGATCTCTATGAAAAACATTGACCAAAGTAGATTGTGCCAAGTAGATGGTATCTTTGTATTTGCATTTTGAGCAAATAGTGATGGTCTATTTTCCTATCATATTAATTACTGCACTGGGTTCAATTTGTGATGTTTGCAAGTCAAATTAATTTTCATATGGGCAGCAAAATGAAAAAATATAATGTAATCTAGACTTTTCACTGATCATACCAAAGATAAGCTGAAAATGCAATGAAAAGAACTGGTTGGCTTATTACATGGAGCTTATATTCACAGGTGCTTATTTTCTTAGGATAACTCGTAATAAATGTCCCTATGAAACTTGGCCAATAGAACTGACATACAAATAACATGTCACGATGATTGCAATGGAGGAGTGACGTACCATAGCACACTGTATAGGCTCACCACTGCCTCTCCTTTTTTTGCGATGTTCCATGAAATTGCCACATACATCTTGTACTTTCTCATTGTGTAACCTTATCTGCAAGTTGACACGGCTAATTTCAGACATCTCTACATGATAATACATTGCATATCCCTTGCGCATATTTAAACCACCAATTAATGATTGTGTGCGTAGCATAAACTAGCCATGACTCTGTGTGCTGGACTAGCAGGCACTCTAAGGGAGCCTAATGTAGTGCACTGGAATTCCTACATGCCACCTACGATTTTGTGTAATGTACTGCCTCTATTCCTAAATATATGTCTTTGTAGAGATTCTAGTATGGACCACATACAGATGTATATAGATGCATTTTCGAGTGTAGATTCACTCATTTTGCTCCGTATGTAGCCTATAGTGGAATCTCTAGAAAGACTTGTATTTAGGAACAGAGGTACGAGGTAGTATCATGTATGGCATGTACATATCTAATTTAGCAGCCAGTAGTAGAAATCATTGTCTGCACAAAGGGATTACTGGTCGAAAATCCTAGCAAAGCACGCTGGCAGGCACAGAACAATACAAGAGAGAGAGAGACACACTTACAAGATCATAGCAATGCCTCAGTCCAGGATCTTGGTTGGCCAAGCTGTTAGATCTAGAAGAAACATCGTCCTTGTAGTTTTTGCCAACTGCATAATAGGTAACAGCGACCTGTTAGTATATTTGAAGTACATCGGACAGGTGATGCTGGACGGGTTTAAAGGTGACAAATACCTAGGCCGTGGCGGGTGCTTGGCATCTTGCCAGACGGTGGGAATCGGGTTAGAAATGTCAAGGGTGATGACGCTGTGCTGGCTGTCGGGGTCCGGTAAGGAGATCTAGAACCATCGAGTAGGGTGTTTGTGGAGTGGCTCCGGTAGGGTGGACTACGGTGTGGGTGAAGCGGATCTGTGGCCGTGGACAAGCACGTAGGTGAAGCTGCTCTGGTGGTTGGGTTAAGGATGGTGTCGACGATGCGGATCCGCGGCCGTGGACGGGGCGTTAGAAGCTGCTCCGGTAGGTTAGATGAGGGTGCGAGGAAGCGGATCTGAGGCCATGGACTTGTGAGCTGGCAAAGCGGCCCCGGTAGGGTTGATAATGGTATAGGCGAAGCTACTCCGGTGGGGTTGACGATGGTGTCGGCGAAGCAGCTCCAGTAGGGTTGAGGAAGGTGTCGGGGAAGATGATCAGAGGCCGTCGACGGGGGCGTCAGTGGGTAGCTCCGGGGGTGTGTGGATGAAGTGTCTCCGGTGGGGAGTACGAATGAGCCGCTGCAGATGCGCTGCGGTTGATGAGAGTACCGGCGAAGCAGATCTGGTGCCGTGGACAAGGCCGACACTGAATGGGCTGTGGTACAGTGGTGGATGAGGAGTCTACTTGTTTCTAGGAGAGGTGGGAGGGGTACATGCGGCCGCAGAAGTAGATCCGGCGAGGTGGACGCCGCTGGCAGTTAATGGGCTTTGGTACGCCAGTGGATGAGTAGTCTAGGGGTTCGAGAGGGGAGGGGAGAAAGGTCAATGAAGTACAGACGGTGTGATGTAAGATGCTCTGGTGTTGTGGAGTTAGTCGTTTTTGCGGGAGGGGGAGAGGAAATGGGGGTGCCGTGTAGTGGGGGGAACCGGAAGTTACGAAAGCAGCCCCAACCTATTATGTAGATGAGGGCGGTATTGTAACTGTTGGTCTCAGTGCACCAAGGACAACAGGGGAATTTCGCATGCTAAATACTAAGGTGGCGCAAATTTTAGAAGGAGGCGGGAGATTTTGCCGCCCGCGGGATCGTTCGTATCCCGTTTCAACTAATTTTGGACCGTGCTAGCGCGAAGGTCATGCGAGACTGTGTACACGGGGCATGCGTCAGCAGTTAATAACTGGTGTGAAGTCCACCCCAGAAAAAAGACAATAACTTGGGATGATGCGCCGATAACTTGGACGTTCGCACGGGCGCGGCCAATCGTACGGGTGTAGTGGCGCATTCACAAAAAACGGGATCAAACGCTCAGCCTATGTATTTCTCATGTAAATAGATAATTTAGTGCAATTGGTTATTTACTTTAAACATAATGCATCGACGTGTTAGTGTAGAGGCGCACAAAAAGAAATGGATATTGTAGTCCGCTACTTAAAAGTGTTACCTCATATGGTTATATAGCCTCCATTTCATAAATTGTGAACCCGTTGAATTCATATATGAATATTACATATATTACTTCATAATAGAACCTTAAATCATCCAAGACTAATGATTTTGAATGCAAGAGTAACAATGGTGCATGTACATGATAGCTACATTGGTTGTTTGAAGAAACATCACTGTAACTTTGGCATGCACAACTGAAAAGGTTTATTTAAATAGAAAAAATGTGATACGTGAGTGTCCAATCTTTATAGCGTTGAATCGATATTGTACCTTTGGCCACGATACGAAGTAGATATTGATTTATGTTCAAGCGATGCACGTCCACGATCACTAGATAGTGATACGTGAATGAATTGTGCAATCTCTCTCACACGCATACATATCTCATTTCCCTGTGGGCATCGGAATCACATACGCGCACTTCGTGTATTTCTCTCCCTCCGTCAAGGTTAGAATTCGTCTTTCTACCCTGTCCTACAAGTCTCTCACACAGAAACACACACGCTCTCTCTTTCGAACACGCCCACCCCTTTAATTCCGCCCACCCACAGCCACTAATGTCTCAAAGTATAATAATGTCTCTCACACATATGCCTAAGGTTAACTCGAGTTCCGGAACCATATGAATACATACAATGGGATTCCAGCAGAGCACCTTTTGTTTTGAGATTTCGCTCTCTCTCTCTCTCACACACATACACACACACACGCTTGCATTTACATGCACACCATTTTGTTTATCTTCGTGATGCTTTAAGTATGCCTCGCACAAATGCTATCTACCTATCCCTTAATATAGCTAGATATGTGTCACACAAACTCCTTCTCCCTACTAGCAAGATGCCCATGCGTTGCACGGAACATCAAGATGCATTTGTATGAGTAGTTTATCTTGTGGGAGAAAAGGATAAACGAGGGAATTCCTTATTTGCAAATGCGGAGAGGGGTGTGGGTATCTTTTTGCAAAATTGCCACAGTTTCCTTCCTATCCGTCGGATATAAATCGGATGGCCTATATTGCAGGATGGCAGGAACACCATCATCACCAAATTTGTTTGTATAAGAGTAGAGATATGTAAGTGTCACTGCCCCCCCCCAACACACACAACCACACACACACTTCCCAACACCGAAGGAGTAGGGTGACACCTCGATCTTGATACTAATCTATCGACTGGCTTCTCTCTCAATCACACACACACGCACACAAACTACCCGACACTGAAGGAGTGGGTTGCACCTCGATCTTGATAGTAATCTATCTACTCCTCTTTCAAACACATACACACACACACTCGCTAGTTGTGCCTCTGTGCCTACCGCGCACACTCTCGATATGTCTTTCTCTCCCCCCTCCCCCCACCCCAACAATGACAGCAGAAGGGTGACAACTCAATCTGATTGTAATCTGTCAATTGGTTTCTCTCTCGAACATTGTGTCTCTGTGCCTCGCTCAGTATCCCCCTCGATATGTAGACTTCTTGCGCGTGCACAATTGTAGTGACGATGACGCTAAACCCAGTGTGCCTCGTTTTTACCGGCCTCATGTGATAGTTTTCACCCTATTTTCTGTTAATCAACAAGGCAACCTTTTCTTTGTTACTACTAGTGAATCTGAAATCATTCGGGGTAGACATAAAATATATCACTTCAACCCAATTATCGCAGTAACTATTTTAAAAGAAACTAGCTAGATGCTCGTGCGTTGCACGGAACATCAAGATGCATTTGTATGAGTAGTTTATCTTGTGAGAGAAAAGGATGAACGAGGGAAGGCCGTATTTGCGAACGTGGAGAGGGGTGTGGGTATATTTTTGCAAAATTGCCATAGTTTCCTTCCTATCCGTTATATATAAATTAGACGGCCTATATTGCAGGATGGCACGCACACCATCATCACCAACTCTGTTTTCTACTCCCTCCGTTCCTAAATATTTGTCTTTTTAGAGATTTCAACAAGGGACTACATATGGAGCAAAATGAGTGAATCTACACTCTAAAATATGTCTACATACACATCCGTATGTGGTAGTCCATTTGAAATCTGAAAAAGACAAATACTCCCTCCGTTCCTAAATATAAGACCTTTTAGAGATTCTACTATAAACTACATACGGATGTATATAGACATACTTTAGAGTGTAGATTCACTCATTTTGCTCCGTATATAGTCTATAGTGGAATCCCTAAAAGGTCTTATATTTGGGAACGGAGGGAGTATTTAGGAACGGATGGAGTATAAGAGTAGACATGGAGATATATCTCCAGCATGGTCTACAACAAAAATGTGCTGGACTGGTTAGCGCCGGATGCTCGCAACGCGATGACATGAGTTCGAATTCTGTCTTTAACTTTAGATTTTTATATTATATATTACTTATTTAATATATACTTCTTTCGCTACTGTACTGACAGTGGAACCCACAGAGTACTTAGAATACAAGATTACGGATGGACTTGTTTCTTTTTAACTTTCTGTACGAAGTTGTAGCCACCCTGCAAGTCACGTGTACACTGTACATGCAATTAACTTTTTATAGAGGGACAATCATACACGCAATTAACTCAAATGGATTGGATGTCACTCTATTATTTCCAGCATAAGAGCATCTCCAACGGCAGCCGGCAAATTTCCTCCCGCTTCCTTCCGCGGAGGACGACATCAAACGCCAGCGGCATACATTTTCACAACTCTAACCAACCAGATGAAATTCGTGCAAACACGGACTGATTTCATATAAGCATGAAGGATTTCGTATAAAAAAGCCGATCTTCATATAAACATGATGGATTTCATTACATTTACATGAACTAAGCGGTGCCAATCCGGCTCTCTTGGTATAATTAATACTCCCTCCGTCCGGAAATACTTGTCCTAGAAATGGATGTATCTAGACTTATTTTAGTTATAGATACATACAATTTATCCATTCTTAGAACAAATATTTCCCGCCAGCTGAAGAGGGAGTACATAATCTAAATGGTCGCCCGCGGATCCCTTTGTCTTCCTCATGTCCGGCAGACACTTGCGGGGTCGACGAAGGACCTCGAAAGAGACGAAGCAGCAAAGAAACCACCTGAATGCGCAGTTGTCGCCTCGGTGGTGACTTGCATGGGACCCAAGTGGCGCGGCCTCCCGTGTTCTACTTCTCCTCGATGATGGCGGCGGACACGGAGAAGTTGGCCACCGACTCATCGCTCTCCACACACCCGGCTTCTGTCTCTACCTGCATGGCGCTGCCATAGGCACGGGAGGCATGCCCACAGACACTGGTGGCGCGGTACGATGCGGCAGCGACGATGCCCGTACCGGTGTGCTCGCCGCCGTGTCGGCGTGGAGCAACTCGCCACTCCTCATCGAGCTGAACTGGAGCGGCGAGTTGTTGAACCACGCACCTGCTTGGGGCGGCAACTGGCTCCGTTGGGCCAAGCGAAGATGGTGAAGCACCGAGCGGCCTCGCCCATATCCGGTTAATATGCCGGAGAATGGCTCCTCGGAAGCCATCGGAAGAGTGGAGAAAATGGTGAAGGGGGAGATGGGGGAGCGGCGGAGGGGTGCGATTCTTGCCCGCTGTCTGACTGGCCTCGTGTAAATAGAGGGCGGACGGTAGGAGCTTGGCCGGTGTCTGGCCTCGTTTAAACTGAGGGCGGATGGGAGGAGCTTGGCCGCTGTTGCGTTTAATTCCGGCCTGCTCATGAACAGACGTGTGGCTGGAGTAGGTTCCTCGGTTTACATGCGGGTTTAATGGAGGCGAGGAGGTGTGTTCAGCCGGGCGTGCAGCGGGCGGTGTAGTACTATTCGATTTGATAGCAGGCGGCATAGTTCCCGATACGGCTTTAATGCAGACGAGGGAGGGAGTAGCGGTTCCCGAAATGTTGAACAACCAATGCATCCTCCTTCAATTAGTGCATGAGGGAAGTAATGGGAGGAGGACCGGGAAAATAGGCTGCACGATGTGAATGCAACGCAGTTTGCCCTCATATAAAGGCGCCCCTCCATTCCAATGCATCTACCACATCGTACGCACCTAAGCATTCGCCTAAGCACCTACACTACGCGCAAAAGTCCTTGCTCCAGACCCATGGCGGCAATGCACGCGAGCGGCCAACGGCTGTGCCAGATGGTCCACGACGCCGGCCTGTGGCATGGCGCCGAGATTGTCTCCAGACGGTGTTGGCGATCGGCTGGTGGATGGCCACCGTCGACGCCAACTACGACTCTCAGTTAGACCAGATGATCGTTGCCACCACCAACAAGTTCACCGTCCTCAAGAAGCTCGCGGACGACATCACCGTACTCCTCCAGCCCGCGCACCCGGGCTCCTCATTGCCTGCCACCCTAATCGGCCTCCATGGACGGAACCTCTTTCAAGCACTGGTGGCCCTGCGACTGCCCGCCGTCGCCACGAAGAATGTCCACCTGGAGGTCGCGCTCGCCGCGAGGCACCTCGCCCTGCAAGAATTCGTCGACCTACACATCCACGTGTACGAGCAAATCGTGTACATAGGTATCTATAAGGCCAGTGAGGACGCTACGAAGCCGACCTTCCTCAACTGGCTGGAAGCCTTGGATGCCTTTGCTGAGAAGCACCTCGACCTCGCCACAAAAGCCGTCGCTCCTTAGCCGCCGGTCGATGGCCCGACGCACTAAGTTGGGGAGGAGGAGGTCGTACATTGATGGATGCATCTTTCTTCTTGCCTTCTGTAACCAGCACTGCAATCGCATCATCATCGTGACCTTAATTCTTATTGTGCTGTTGCATTCTCGTTCCAGTCAATACCGACATGTGCGGTCCCTTTGCTTAATTATATGCATCACTGTAACTAGTACTCCATCCGTCAATTTATAAGTTGTGCTTACATTTTCCATCAACTTCGTGCAACACGCGGGCATCTTGCTAGAAACACTAGAACATGTCGGACCGCGTGTGGCCAAACCGACGATGCGCCAACGTAGCTACTATGTACCCTGATTATCTGGCGGAAATAGCCCCGCCCTAGTGTTTCCAATCGTTATTTCTATCTATTGATCATGCCAAGGAGCAGAACCAAAATGTTACAATTTATACATGTTTCACTACTCCTACTCCTATAAAAGACTTAGTTGGTGATGGTGGTGTGTCTGCCATCCGTCGTTTCTGACCATTAGATCCGCATCTAACGGTTGTGAGGTTAGTTGTGGCATTTTTGCAACAATAGCCCACTTCTCTGCTCGAATTTGCAGAAAAGCCCTTATTATCTTGAAAGCAACCACATCCCTCCCTCACCTCATCGAAACAGCTTGAGAAATATATTTTGAGTGAAAAGTACTCCCTCAGTTCCTAAATATTTGTCTTTCTAGAGATTTCAATAAGTGACTACATACGGAGCAAAATAAGTGAATCTACACTTCAAAATATGTCTATATAATCTGTATGTGATAGTCCATTTCAAATCTCTAAAAAGACAAATATTTAGGAACAGAGGGAGTAATATATTAGGAGTATATCAAAACAAGAGTGATTTCTTTCAAGTTTGTGAACAAGTACTACTATTCTACTACTTTGGATCCGTCGCAACGCACGGGCACATTGCTAGTAAAAGGAAAAGGCCTGCCGCGTTCGCGTCGCACTCCCCCCCCCCACACGCCCGGGAATCGGGAGTACTCCACGGCCCGTCCGGCACGACACATAGCTTAGGGAAGGCGTGTTGCCTAGCATTTTCACTTTCATGTGGGACCGCCGTTGAGCAAACCGACTATTGGCAAACCGCACCCCGCCCGCCGCCGGGTTGGAAAACAGAAACGTGGGGAAGATCTAGCTGTAGCACGGAAGCCAAGAAATTTGGTGTCAGATGGGGCTCGTTGATAGAGTAGGAGCATTCCGTACTACTCTACTCCTACTAGTACCAAGTTTGTACTATACAACTAGTACTACCACTATACAACTAGTAGGTACGTGCACGACACAACATCGTAGGAACAAAAAACGGGAAGATCTTGTTTTGGGTGATTTATCTTTTTTCTGTCAACGTAGTATGAATAATATGATGTGGGGGGCACCCATGAAGCTTATGTGGCTTGGTTGCATGGCTACGAAAGGTTAGAGAAAAATAAATAGATAATGTGTTTAGAGTGCACTCCACTAAATAGATATACTTTGGATCCATTGCAACGGGCCGGCACATCTATATCTATACCCCCTATATAGTGTGTGAATAACTTTGAAAGTTGGTCGTTGGATGAAGCCAATCCGACGGTACAAAGATGGCAAATCCGAGCACTACTGGCCGTTGGATATCATCTACATTCCACCAGATTCTGCCACATGTAGAATCTAGAAGACTCCATGGTTGAACTTCATTCATGACTAACTTTGCCACAACTAAGCTTAGGCAAAGTGTGTCTGCCACAAAAAATGTGGCTAACAAAATGGCCACCACAAGTGTGAGAAGATTTGGCAAGAAGTTGAGTCTATGACATGTGGACCATGTAGCTAGAAAAGTGTGGCAAGCCACAAGTGTAGCAATGAACCAAACACATGCCTGATGTGTTTGGTAGGGTGTATGAAGGGTGCATGATCCCAAGAGTTCCCTTCTCGACCCACTTTTGGGTGTTTGGTAGAGTGTATGGAGGGTGCATGAGTCCACACTAGCTTAGCACAAATACACTAGAATCATGCATGAAGAGAGCATACATGAAGAGGGGTGTTGAGTTGAGCATGAATTTAGAGGGAACAACTGTGCTGAGACGAGAACGCAACCAAACACACTTGTGGCACGCCTAAGCTTAGGCGTCGCAACCTTAGGCTGCAAACCAAACATCTATACCCCTATATAGTGTGTGAATAACTTTGAAAGTTGGTCGTTGGATGAAGCCAATCCAACAGTACAAAGATGGCAAATCTGAGCACTACTGGCCATTGGATATCATCTACATTCCACCAGATTTTGCCACATGTAGAATCTAGAAGACTCCACATGTAGAAGCATAATGCACAAACCACCAGAATCTCATGCGTGCAATGCACGTGTACCTTACTAGTAGTTGGGAGTAGTAGTAAGAAACAAATTCCGGGTTTGGCACGAGCTCATACTGCGGGAGCACCACAAGGCCTGCCACAGGAGTTACATTTCCCTCTCGGGGCCCACGGGGCCGAACTTCAGTGGCTTAGTGCCCAGCCTATGAGTCAATGACATGCGGACCTTAAATGCGGCTAGCCCACATCTCATTCTCATGGTGGTGGTGTGGTTCGCGACTCAGTTGTTCGAGATGAACCGGCCGGTGGTGGCGTGGCCATGGCGAGGGTGCCACAGCTGGGCGTCGGGGCGTTACGAGGCGTAGATGGCCACACCAGCCGGTACTACGTGTAGTACAGAAGTACTCCAGCCGAGGATTGATGCCCGGGACGAAATGTGTCACAATCGCTGGATGAAAATTTGATGGTGCGGGAGTACGGATCGGAGCACAGCAGCGGAGCAAGCAAACCATCTCCAATCGGGTGTGGCTGTGGTGGAAAGTTGATGGTCGCCGTAGTTCAGCTGGCCCGCATGTCATGCACGCAAAGGCAGAGGAGCGGTGGGGCCGAGAGGGATGAGGCGCACGTCGAGGGGATGAGGATCCCCTGACGTGAACAATCCTACCATTCCTTCATAAACATGTGGGACCCCCAAGTGTGGGTCCCACCTGTTAGTGAAGGAAAGGCATGGTAAGGCAGTGATAGCCACGTCAGAGGATCCATGTCCACGTCGGGGGACGTCGTGCTTAAAGGTAGGGTTGGAGCAGCATCATGGGAATCGCGTGTGGGTGTGGCAGTGGTAGAAACAAGAAACATGATGGTCGTCGTGGTTCAACTTCCATGGACAAGCTGTCATGTTTGCTGACACATGTATATCAAAACTAGAGTGTTTATATTTCAAGTACGTGAAAAACTATTATTCTACTACTTTGGATCCATTGCAACGCACGAGCCAGCACATTGGTAGTAGTAGTGTCTATCTCTATCTCTAGAGGCCTTCTCTCGTTCATCCTTTTCTCTCACAAGATAAACTACTCATACAAATGCATCTTCATGTTTCGTGGAATGCACGAGTATGTTTCCTTGAGGATCTCTCCAGCGCAGCGTGGCCGTAGTTGCAAGTTGACGCCCCTTCAGATGCCGACATTGATTTTTGATTGTTCCATGCTATTATATTACCTGTTTTCGATGTTTATGGGCTTTATTATACACTTTTATATTATTTTTGGGACTAACCTATTAATCGGAGGCCCAGCCCAAATTGATGTTTTCTTGCCTATTTTTGAGTATAGCAGAAAAGGAAAACCAAACGGAGTCCAATTGACCTGAAACTTCACGGAACTTATTTTGGGACCAGAAGAAGGCCAGGAAGTAGAAGAATTGGGCCAGAAGAGTCTCGGGCTGCCCACAAGGGTGGGTGGCGTGCCCACCCCCCTGGGCGCGCCCCCTGCCTCGTGGACAGCCCGGAGACCCCCCTGCCTTGTTCCCGACTCCAACACCTCTTATATAACCCAAAACTTCCAGAAAGAATAGACCAGGAGTTTCGCCGCCAAAAGCCTTCATAGCCACCGAAAACCAATCTAGACCCGTTCAGGCACCCTGTCGAAGGGGGGAAACCCTCTCCGGTGGCCATCTTCATCATCCCGGCGCTCTCCACGACGAGGAGGGAGTAGTTCACCCTCGGGGCTGAGGGTATGTACCAGTAGCTATGTGTTTGATCTCTCTCTCTCTCTCTCTCTCTCTCGTGTTCTTGAGGTGGTACGATCTTGATGTATCGCGAGCTTTGCTATTATAGTTGGATCTTATGATGTTTCTCCCCCTCTACTCTCTTGTAATGGATTGAGTTTTTCCTTTGAAGTTATCTTATCGGATTGAGTCTTTAAGGATTTGAGAACACTTGATGTATGTCTTGCATATGCTTATCTGTGGTGACAATGGGATATCACGTGATCCACTTGATGTATGTTTTGGTGATCAACTTGTGGGTTCTGCTCGTGAACTTATGAATAGGGGTTGGCACACGTTTTCGTCTTGACTCTCCGGTAGAAACTTTGGGGCACTCTTTGAAGTTCTTTGTGTTGGTTGAATAGATGAATCTGAGATTGTGTGATGCATATCGTATAATCATACCCACGGATACTTGAGGTGACATTGGAGTATCTAGGTGACATTAGGGTTTTGGTTGATTTGTGTCTTAAGGTGTTATTCTAGTACGAACTCTATGATAGATTGAACGAAAAGAATAGCTTCGTGTTATTTTACTACAGACTCTTGAATAAATCGATCAGAAAGGATAACTTTGAGGTGGTTTCATACCCTACAATAATCTCTTCGTTTGTTCTCCGCTATTAGTGACTTTGGAGTGACTCTTTGTTGCATGTTGAGGGATAGTTATATGATCCAATTATGTTATTATTGTTGAGAGAACTTGCACTAGTGAAAGTATGAACCCTAGGCCTTGTTTCAACGCATTGCAATACCGTTTGTGCTCACTTTTATCATTAGTTACCTTGCTGTTTTTATATTTTCAGATTACAAAAAACCTATATCCACCATCCATATTGCACTTGTATCACCATCTCTTCGCCGAACTAGTGCACCTATATAATTTACCATTGTATTGGGTGTGTTGGGGACACAAGAGAGTCTTTGTTATTTGGTTGCAGGGTTGCTTGAGAGAGACCATCTTCATCCTACGCCTCCCACAGATTGATAAACCTTAGGTCATCCACTTGAGGGAAATTTGCTACTGTCCTACAAACCTCTGCACTTGGAGGCCCAACAACGTCTACAAGAAGAAGGTTGTGTAGTAGACATCAAGCTCTTTTCTGGTGCCGTTGCCGGGGAGGTTAGCACTTGAAGGTATATCTTTAGATCTTGCAATTGAATCTTTTTGTTTCTTGTTTTATCACTAGTTTCGTCTATAAATGAAAATTACAAAAAATGGAATTAAGGGTACCTCATATGCTTCATCTTTTTAACGTCTTTCATGAAAATAAGGATTCCAATAATTGTGCCAAAGTGTTAGAAGAAGAATGCATTAGAATGTTTGGCACTAAATATTGGAGTGATGAGCATGATTGCAATGTTGTTAGTATGAATTCCTTGAATATCCATGGTACTAATGATGATTGCACTAGTCATGATGAAAATGTCTCTTATAAGCATGTCAACTTTTGTGGAATACATAGAGCTTGAAAGTACACACCAAATAGGGAAGATAGATTTTGCAAGAGGCATAAGTATTTGGAAACTAAATGGTTGCAAGAAAGGCTAGATATTTGTGCTGAAAATTTAAAATTTCTTCACCATACTTGTGAACTTTGCAATGAACATGGTCATTTAAATCTCAAATGCAAATTGTTTCATGATCGTATCGTTTTCAAAAATTGTGATGATTTTATTTCCCTTGCACATCATAATGAACTTAGTTTGCTTTTGGGTTATGAAGAAATGAAACGTATAATTAAGCATATTCCAGAATATAACCTTGAGAAATTCCTCGATATTGATCTAGAAGAAATTTTTATGTATTGTGTGGTGAATTGCATTGAGAATCCTTATATTGCCAATTACATAAAGAAATGAAATAAAATAGAGGATGAAGAGAATACTAATGAAAGGGAAGAGGCTTCCCAATATCCTCCTATTATTTCTTATGATGAATCAGGTAACAAGGAGGAGCCTTCTATTCAACCAATCTCATCAATAAGGAGCTCCAAAAAGAGGATTGAACCCACACATAATGTGAAGAAGAAAAATAAAATACGGAGAAGTAAAGGTGAAAAGGTATCCCTCCCAAATGATGTTGCCCCTATTACTCATTGTGATGATGATAATTGCTATACTATTGGTGCTATCCATACTATTAATGATGAGAGTGATTATGCTTATGATATGAAAAGGCCCAAGCTTGGGGATGCTATGTTTGATGAGAATGCCATGTTTGAGAATATATTTGCTGCAATTAATGTTTGTCCCAAGCTTGGGGATGCTATGTTTAATGAAGATGATATTTTTAGCCTCCCAAGTTTTTATATGCAAATTTGTTATGATGATAGCATGCCTCCTACTTATGATGATTATATTGATGAAATTGGGTTTGGAAGAGTGTCGACTTTAGGAAGTAATGGTCCCACTATTTTGGAGGATGTTGGATCTTATTGTGATAATTATGAAAGTGGATTTGGAGAGGTCATAACTTTATTTAGTAATGATTCCACTATCTTGGAAGAGGTTTCAATTTATTATGATGATTATTGTGATGACACTTATGCTATAAAAAGTAGTGATGATTATATTTATAAAACTTGTCATGATTATGATTACCCCTTTTCTGAACATTACTTTTTTAATATGGAAATAATTTATAGTATTCGAGTTTCTTATGATACTCCCACTATTCCGAATGAGAAGAATTTTGCTTTTGTGGAGAGTAATAAAATTTCTATGCTTGTAGATCATGAAAAGAATGCTTTATGTGATAGTTATATTGTTTAATTCATTCATGAAGCTACTGAAAATTATTATGAGGGAGGAATATATGCTTGTAGGAATTGCAATAATATCAAGTTTCCTCTCTGTGTGCTTAATGTTTTAAAGTTATGCTTGTTTTGCCTTCCTATGCTAGTTGATTATTGTTCCCATAAGTTGTTTGCTCACAAAATACCTATGCATAGGAAGTGGGTTAGACTTAAATGTGCTAGTCATATTCTTCATGATGCCCTCTTTATGTTTCAATTCTTATCTTTTATGTGAGCACCATTGAAATCATCATGCCTAGCTAGGGGTGTTAAACGATAGCGCTTGTTGGGAGGCAATCCAATTTTATTTTTGTTCTTTGATTTTTGCTCCTGTTTAGTAATAAATAATTTATTTAGCCTCTGTTTTGGTTGTTTTTTTGTGTTTAATTAGTATTCGTGCCAAGTAGAACCGTTGGGAAGACTTGGGGAAAGTCTTTTTGATCTTGCTGTAAAAAACAGAAACTTTAGCACTCACGAGAATTGCTGCCATTTTTAGTGGATATTTCTATTTAGTTAATTCTTTTGAAGATTATTAATAGATAAATTTATCACGTCCAGCAATTTATTTTAGTATTTTTGGGGTTCCAGAAGTATTCGAAACCTACAGATTACTACAGACTGTTCTGATTTTGACAGATTCTGTTTTTCATGTGTTGTTTACTTATTTTGATGCATATATGGCTATTAAAAGAGTTTATAAACCATAGAGAAGTTGGAATACAGTAGGTTTAACACCAATATAAATAAATAATGAGTTCATTATAGTACCTTGAAGTGGTGGTTTGTTTTCTTTTACTAACGGAGCTCACAAAGATTTTCTTTTAAGTTTTGTGTTGTGAAGTTTTCAAGTTTTGGGTAAGGATTTGATGGATTATGGAACAAGGAGTGGCAAGAGCCTAAGCTTGGGGATGACCAAGGCATCCCAAGGTAAAATCCAAGGACAACCAAAAGCCTAAGCTTGGGGATGCCCCGGAAGGGATCCCCTCTTTCGTCTTCGTCCATCGATAACTTTACTTGGAGCTATATTTTTATTTGCCACATGATATGTGTTTTGCTTGGAGCGTCTTGTATGATTTGAGTCTTTTCTTTTTAGTTTACCACAATCATCCTTGCTGTACACACCTTTTGGGAGAGACACACATGAATTGGAATTTATTAGAATACTCTATGTGATTCACTTATATCTTTTGAGTTGGATAATTTTTGCTCTAGTGCTTCGCTTATATCATTTAGAGCACGGCGGTGGTTCTATTTTATAGAAATAATTGATCTCTCAAGCTTCACTTATATCATTTTGAGAGTCCTTTAGAACAGCATGGTAATTCACTTTGGCTATAAATTTTAAATGCTAGAGAAGTTGGATGCTTGATAGATGGTTTTGAGATATAAAGGTGGTAATATTAGAGGTGTGCTAGTTGAATAATTATGAAATTGATGAATACTTGTGCCGAAGTTGGCAAGTCCCGTAGCATGCACGTATGGTAAATGTTATGTGACATCCCGGTACACCGCTGGAGGAATTCATATAGAGTCATATTTTGTTCTAAGTATCGAGTTGTAATTCTTGAGTTGTAAGTAAATAGAAGTGTGATGATCATCATTATTAGAGCATTGTCCCATGTGAGGAAAGGATGATGGATACTATGATTCCCCCACAAGTCGGGATGAGACTCCGGACGAAAAATAAAAAAAAATAAAAAAAGAGAGAGAAAAAAGAGGCCATAAAAAAGGAGAAGGCCCAAAAAAAGAAAAAAAGAGAGAAAAAGAGAGAAGGGACAATGTTACTATCCTTTTTCCACACTTGTGCTTCAAAGTAGCACCATGATCTTCATGATAGAGAGTCTCCTATGTTGTCACTTTCATAAACTAGTGGGAATTTTTCATTATAGAACTTGGCTTGTATATTCCAATGATGGGCTTCCTCAAATGCCCTAGGTCTTCGTGAGCAAGCAAGTTGGATGCACACCCACTTAGTTTCTTTGATGAGCTTTCATATATTTATAGCTCTAGTGCATCCGTTGCATGGAAATCCTTACTCCTTGCATTGACATCAATCGGTGGGCATATCCATAGCCCATTGATTAGTCGCGTCAATGTGAGACTTTCTCCCCTTTTGTCTTCTCACACAACCTCAGTCATCATATTCTATTCCACCCATAGTGCTATGTCCATGGCTCGCGCTCATATATTGCATAAAAGTTGAAAGAGTTTGAAAAGGCTAAGTATGAAACAATTGCTTCGCTTGTCATCGGGGTTGTGCATGATGAGAGCATTTGTGTGACGAAAATGAAGCATGGCCAAACTATATGATTTTGTAGGGATAAGTTTTCTTTGGCTATGTTATTTTGATAAGACATAATTTCTTGATTAGCATACTTGGAGTATTACTATTTTTATGTCAACAATAAATTTTTATCTTGAATCTTTCGGATCTGAACATTCATGCCACAATAGAGAAAAATACATTGAAGAATATTCTAGAAAGCATCCCACATCAAAAATTCTGTTTTATCATTTACCTACTCAAGGACGAGCAGGAATTAAGCTTGGGGATACTTGATACGTCTCCAACGTATCTATAATTTTTGATTGTTTCATGCTATCATATTACCCGTTTTGGATGTTCATGGGCTTTATTATACACTTTTATATTATTTTTGGGACTAACCTATTAACCGGAGGCCCAGCCCAAATTGTTGTTTTCTTGCCTATTTTTGAGTATCGCAGAAAAGGAAAACCAAACGGAGTCCAATTGACCTGAAACTTCACGGAACTTATTTTTGGACCAAAAGAAGGCCAGGAAGTAGAAGAATTGCGCCAGAAGAGTCTCGGGCTGCCCACGAGGGTGGGACTGCGCCCACCCCCTGGGCGCGCCCCCTGCCTCGTGGACAGCGCGGAGACCCCCTGCCTTGTTCCCGACTCCAACACCTCTTATATAACCCAAAACTTCCAGAAAGAATAGATCAAGAGTTCCGCCACCAGAAGCCTCCGTAGCCACCGAAAACCAATCTAGACCTGTTCCGGCACCCTGCCGGAGGGAGGAATCCCTCTCCGGTGGCCATCTTCATCATCTCGGCGCTCTCCCTGATGAGGAGGGAGTAGTTCACCCTCGGGCTGAGGGTATGTACCAATAGCTATGTGTTTGATCTCTCTCTCTCTCTTTCTCTCTTTCTCTCTCTCGTGTTCTTAAGGTGGTACGATCTTGATGTATCGCGAGCTTTGCTATTATAGTTGGATCTTATGATGTTTCTCCCCCTCTACTCTCTTGTAATGGATTGAGTTTTCCCTTTGAAGTTATCTTATCGGATTGAGTCTTTAAGGATTTGAGAACACTTGATGTATGTCTTGCATATGCTTATCTGTGGTGACAATGGGATATCACGTGATCCACTTGATGTATGTTTTGGTGATCAACTTGTGGGTTCTGCTCATGAACTTATGCATAGGGGTTGGCACATGTTTTCGTCTTGACTCTCTGGTAGAAACTTTGGGGCACTCTTTGAAGTTCTTTGTGTTGGTTGAATAGATGAATCTGAGATTGTGTGATGCATATCGTATAATCATACCCACGGATACTTGAGGTGACATTGGAGTATCTAGGTGACATTAGGGTTTTGGTTGATTTGTGTCTTAAGGTGTTATTCTAGTACGAACTCTATGATAGATTGAACGGAAAGAATAGCTTCATGTCATTTTACTATGGACTCTTGATTAGATCGATCAGAAAGGATAACTTTGAGGTGGTTTCATACCCTACAATAATCTCTTTCTTTGTTCTCCGCTATTAGTTACTTTGGACCGACTCTTTGTTTCATGTTGAGGGATAGTTATATGATCCAATTATGTTATTATTGTTGAGAGAACTTGCACTAGTGAAAGTATGAACCCTAGGCCTTGTTTCAACGCATTGCAATACCGTTTGTGCTCACTTTTATCATTAGTTACCTTGCTGTTTTATATTTTCAGATTACAAAAAACCTATATCTACCATCCATATTGAACTTGTATCACCATCTCTTCGCCGAACTAGTGCACCTATACAATTTACCATTGTACTGGGTGTGTTGGGGACACAAGAGACTCTTTGTTATTTGGTTGCAGGGTTGCTTGAGAGAGACCGTCTTCATCCTACGCCTTCCACGGATTGATAAACCTTAGGTCATCCCCTTGAAGGAAATTTGCTACTGTCCTACAAACCTCTGCACTTGGAGGCCCAACAACGTCTACAAGAAGAAGGTTGTGTAGTAGACATCAGCAGGTAAGATGAGTTTGATCACATAGTAAATGCATTCTAAAGACTACTTCCATGTCCATTTCCTAATTCTCATCCTACCCATTGTTTCACAGGTCAGCCTCGGTGCGAGTGGAGATTGGCTTTCATATGTACAGGAGGGTACCAACATCAATTTGCACAATGTTTACAACGGTGACACCATTCCCGTAGAACCTTTGTCCAACATTGGGATCAGCCATGCAACGGGCCACCGCATGAATTGGTATGATGGAACCACGGTGAGATTGAATAAGATAGCATGAACGTTGCACATGGCGGTCAAAGGTGGACCATGATGTCTGCAGCCGATTTGTTGTCGTACGAGTATGAAGACGTTGTGCTCCTTTCTAACCACATCTTCGCGATGACAAACCAGGGGACTTGTTTCGTATGGGACACATCCTACGATATACTCCCTCTCTCCTAGTTTATTTGTTTTGAATCTTTTCATTTTATAAGTTTCAAATTCAAATTTAGAGCTCCCCATCACATGTTGAGATTACAATGTCTATTAAATCGTTGCGTGCATGTATAGTAAAGAAACAAATCTCGAGTTTGGCATGAGTTCGTGCAGCGGTAGCACTAGGCTGGCGCAGGAGTTACATTTCCCTCTCAGGGCCCTCGGGATTGAGCTTCAGCGCCTTACTACACCTGCCTTTGAGTCAATAACATGTGGAACCGATAGGTGGCTGGTCTACATGTAATGCTCCCGAAGGCAGAGGGGCAGTGGGGCCGAGAGGGGTGAGCCGTAGGTCGGGGGGCGTGTGGTGTCATGGGTTCGTGCGGCGTCGTGGGAATCACGTGTGGCTGTGGTAGAAACTTGATGCTCGCCGCATTTAAGGTGGTCCACATGTCATGCACACAAAGGCAGAGGGGTGGTGCAACCGAGAGGGGTGAGGCGCACGTCGGGGGACATGGTGCCGTGGGTTGGAGCGGCGTCGTGGGAATCGCGAGTGGCAGTGGATGAAACATGATGGTCGTCGTAGTTGAACTTCCATGGACAAGCTGTCATGTCTACGGACACATGCATTGCATACCGATCACTGGAAGGAGTAGTAGAGAAAGCTAGGCGGATAAATAGTTCCTTATAGTCAAGCGGACCCACGCTACTACTTGTTCCAAAGACATGCACACCATCAAAATAGTCCATCTATATCAATATACACCGAGAGGGAATAACTTTTTGTACAAGAGAGGAAATAGTTCGTCCATCCATAATGCCCTGCTACTGGTGCAGCCTTTTCTTCTTCTTCTTCTTCTTCTTCTTCTTCTTCTTCTTCTTCTTCTTCTTCTTCTTCTTCTTCTTCTTCTTCTTCTTCTTCTTCTTCTTCTTCTTCTTCTCCTTCTTCTTCTTCTCCTTCTTCTTCTTCTCCTTCTCCTTCTTCTTCTTCTTCTTCTTCTTCTTCTTGTTCTTCTTCTTCTTCTTCTTCTTCTTGTTCTTCTTCTTCTTCTTCTTCTTCTTCTTCTTCTTCTTCTTCTTCTTCTTCTTCTTCTTCTTCTTCTTCTTCTTCTTCTTCTTGTTCTCATTTTCTGTGGGAGACGACTTCGCAACAATCTCTTTGGACCTTGCAGCTACCTCGAAACTCACACGGGCATCGAGGGCAGAATATCTTATCCGTTTGTACGTCAAGGGATAATTCTCCCATCTAGACGACCTTAATGCCACCTTCTCGTCACCGTTCTGAAGATTTGTACCGAGCAGAAAATTTGCTACATCGAATAGGGATGGTTTCTGTTTATCACAATCTTCTACAGGAATTTTGATTCTGGTTTGTAGGTCAGCGGTGCTTTTCAAATAAAGGTTGTATGGCTCCAGCTTATGTTTGTCCCCTTCGTTGGCTGCCCCACAGAAGTATATGTCCTCCCGAGACAAGAAATCGTGAAGCTCACCTGGTATGGAGGGTGCATGTATGATGTGGTACAACAAAACATCATATTTGAGGCACAGTTGAAGGACGGTGGCGCGTTGGATCTTCCCAGTGGCACGCTACATGTACTCTGCATCGAGACCGATGACCCTCGTCTCTACCTTTTCGAGGGAGTCGGATACATTGTTGATCCACTTCCGAACAACCCTTGGGTGGACGGTGATGGTGGCAACTATGCTCAACGAGCCTTTGACGAGGACATGTTGGAAGCTAAAAGCCTGCATCTCGATCTCTTTCGCCATTTGGAACCGCTGGAACGGAGGGCTATGGTTTGGAGAATTAGGATTAGATGGCTAGTCTAACTGAAGTAGTAGATGATTATTTAAAGAGGTTAAAACAATGTGAACGCAGTGGGTTTTGGATGCAAATGAAGACGAAGGGGAGGTGAAGAATCTGAGGAAAATTGGTTCCCGATGGAGAAGTAAATGGGAGAAGTGGCATGCAGGCAGTTGATTAGACGACTAGGTAGACTAAACGAAAAGGCTATGCGGGTAGACTGAGGAGTCGTACCTGTTCATGTACGTGCCCATCCTTCCTGAGAGGTGGGACCTATGCAAACAAATAAAAAAATGTGTCGTAGCTGGTTCAGATGGATATTGGCGAGTGTGTGGGAGACACAACATTCTCTGGTTAAGGAATACACGGTTATCCTCATCAAAAAAGAAAAGTCCCATCTTCGCGCTTCCGCATGCACGAGAATTTGGTTATTCTCGCAATATGGATGATACCTAGAGCATGAAGTGAACAGGCATGCTAGCATGGGAGACCTATTTCCGCTATATAGTACTGGAGTACTCATGTTCCTACTACTACTAGTAGTAGTAGTACAACTTTGGTACACTTGATGGTCAAAATACTATTCAGTCCTCACAGTGAAGTGACAACACCCTGCACCTGACACTAGTCCAGGCGGCGTGTTCGGGTTACCAAAGTCGGCCTCACCCTATGCACTGTGCAGTCTCTCACCACCGTTGTGGCGTGTTTGGGCTACCAAAGTCGGCCTCACCCTGTGCACTGTGCAGTCTCTCACCACCGCTGTACAGCACATTAGCATGCCTCGCCTCATCTCCCTCTCCCCTCCCATAGCACCACTCCATCTCCGTCTCCATCTCACTGTGCCCCCGTGTACCGTCACCTCGCTCGCACCGACAACCTTCTCCCCCGTAAATCAAGCCCCCCAAAACCCCCACCTTCCAAACTCCACCATGGCCGAACGCAAACCGCGCAACATCCATATGAGCCGCGATTGGAGCAGTCTCCCCAGTGACATCCTCGACCTCTGTTATTCGTATATGGATATGTTGAGCGCCCTGCGGCTGGCTGCATGCTCGAGGGACATGCACACGGCCATCGTCGAAGCGAGGCCTAAGCTTTTCAAGACACCCTGCTTGCTGCTATCTAGTCTTGCGAGATTGGCTCACCATGATACGGAGGTGTACATGATGGAGAAAATTCCTTATTTGACACTGTCTTAAAATCTGGTTCCTTATTTGACACTGGAAATGTTTTTCTTCCCTATTTGACATTAGTCCTAAATTTTATTCCCTATACGAAACTTCCGTCCATTTTGAGCCTAAATGATACCTGAAAAGAAAAGGTACATTACAGGTGTCTCCGAAAGTGTCTGTTGGGTTGGCACGAATCGAGACTGGGATTTGTCACTCCGTATGACGGAGAGGTATCTCTGGGCCCACTCGGTAATGCATCATCATAATGAGCTCAATGTGATCAAGTGGTTGATCACGGGATCATGCATTACAGTACGAGTAAAGTGACTTGCCGGTAACGAGACTGAACAAGGTATTGGGGTACCGACGATCGAGTCTCGGGCAAGTAACGTACCGATTGACAAAGGGAATTGAATACGGGATTGCTTAAGTCCTCAACATCGTGGTTCATCCGATGAGATCATCGAGGAGCATGTGGGAGCCAACATGGGTATCCAGATCCCGCTGTTGGTTATTGACCGGAGAGTCGTCTCAGTCATGTGTGCTTGTCTCCCGAACCCGTAGGGTCTACACACTTAAGGTTCGGTGACGCTAGGGTTGTAGAGATATGAGTATGTAGTAATCCAAAAGTTGTTCGGACTCCCGGATGAGATCCTGGACGTCACGAGGAGTTCCAGAATGGTCCGGAGGTAAAGAATTATATATAGGAAGTGTAGTTTCATCCATCGGGAAAGATACGGGGTCACCTGTATTGTACCGGGACCACCGGATGGGTCCCGGGGGTCCACCGGGTGGGGCCACCCATCCTGGAGGGCCCCATGGGCTGAAGTGGGGAGGGGAACCAGCCCATAGTGGGCTGGTGCGCCCCCTCCCCCTTGGGCCCCCTGCGCCTAGGTTTGGAAACCCTAGGGTGGGGGGAGCCTCCACTTGCCTTGGGGGGCACTCCACCCCCCTTGGCCGCCGCCCCCTTGGGAGATCCCATCTCCAGGGCCGGCGCCCCCCAGGGGGCCTATATAAAGGAGGGGGGAGGGAGGGCAGCCGCACCCCAAGCTTTGGCGCCTTCCTCTCCCCTGCTACACCTCTCCCTCTCGCAGAAGCTCGGCGAAGCCCTGCTGCGATCACTGCTGCATCCACCACCACGCCATCGTGCTGATGGATCTTCATCAACCTCTCCTTCCCCCTTGCTGGATCAAGAAGGAGGAGACGTCATCCGCTCCGTACGTGTGTTGAACGCGGAGGTGTCGTCCGTTCGACACTTGGTCATCGGTGATTTGGATCACGACGAGTACGACTCCATCATCCCCGTTCTCTGAACGCTCCCGCTCGTCATCTACAAGGGTATGTAGATGCACTCTCCTCTCCCTCGTTGCTAGATGACTCCATAGATTGATCTTGGTGATGCGTAGAAAATTTTAAAATTCTGCTACGTTCCCCAACACACCATTCTCTAGTGTTCAGAGTGTATCTCCTTTTTTCAAGTTATATAAATTGAGCTCAGTGTCTTTTCGATGATGTACACTTGTTTGGGCCAGTGAGGTGTCGTTGAATATGGGCCGAGTAGTAACGCAATGCCAAACAAGTCAATTATGACTCTCAGGCCGGGCTCTCAAAAGATCCTAAAAAAGGTCGGGCTCTCCAAAAAAGAAAGAATAAGGACTCTTAGGCCGACATGTGGGCACCACCAGTGTTTTCGTGCGCTTGCGCGTCGAGAGCATATTGGCGTGTGTTCAAAATTCATGCTACCTTTTCATCCCCAATCTCCTGCCCCTCCCCCACCTATGGAATCTCGATTCCTACTCCAGTTCCCCCAAATCCCCCTCCTGTACTCCTTGTACTCCAGCGCACTATCATGTCGCCGGTTAATGCGGATCTCCGAGCCGGAGATCCTAAGGTCCGTCCTGCCTTCGGTCGTCGCGTGCTGTCACTCAACAGTGGCATGGCGGCGCTTGACTACCAGTTTGCCGGCAAAGTGCTGATGGTAACCATCAACGGCGACCGGCCTCCTGTCTCGCCGGGCGACCTTGTCAAAGCTCTTGGCATTGTGCACGGCATCCAAATAAGTGACTTGCTCATCGAAGTCTGTCCGCCACCGGCTGATTTCTTCGTCAGGTTCCAGACAACTTTCAACTATAGTCGTGTGTTCGAATCTTCCCCGTGTTTGTTCTGCTATGGCGCGCTGGTGAGCTTTGATCGGCGGCACCCAGGATGGGGCTCGGTGCCCTCTGTTCTTGAGTTTTTAACAAATCTTACCTTCCATGACATGCCTCGACGTGCTTGGAACAGCGAGTCCATGAATGAGCTTATCAACGACCTTGGAGGTGAGCTCGTAAGTATGTTTGTTCCTCCAGACAGCTGGGCTCTAACGGTTATGGCATGGATGAAGAAGCCGTCCACCATACCGAAGGTGATTAGTGTTGAGATACCGGTGCAGGAACCGGGGTTGTACTATTCGTCGCCACCAAGTCCGTCGCGGACCACGTTAGGGATGTACCTGTATCGAGTGTTCGTGCATGTCAAAGAAGTGGTCAATCCATCAATCGAATTCCTGCCGCCACCGCTGGTGCCAGGGTCCGTCGATGACGTCCATTATAGGAGTCAACGTCAGACTTTCTGCGTGTTGCTCGGAACGATGGATGGCACAGGGCCTACCCCATCGCGCGGTGGAGGCCACTGCATCTTTGGTAGAAGAGGCAGGGTTGGCTGCCTGGATGTGCTCTAATTGTAGGTAACAACTGAATCTTGTCAGATACTAGTTAAATATGAGCTACAGGTGTGAAGCACTGATGTGTCAGTACATTTGATTGTGACCTATTCTAATTTTGTACCTGAACTTTTTTTTGAAAGGGTTGTACGTCAACTTAATGTGCTATCAGAACTTATTGTGTTGTCTGTCTGTTTTCTTGGCACAGCATTCAAGATATTTCCCCGTCATTGATAAAGACGATGAACCGTTATGTACGAGTTCGTTGGTTTCAACATAGCCCTACCCGTAGCGATCCACTGCTTCCATCCTGATTGTGCCGCCTGCGTGAAATTTTTGTATGCAAGTTCAGTGTGCTATGATGTTCTATATGACTGTGTCAACTATATAAGTTTTTATTGAGCATCAGCAATGCATATGGCTGAAAGATGTATTTACGAGCATCGACCGATGGGTCTCTCTCTCTCTCACACACACACGCACACACACGCACACACGCACACATGCACAAGTGTGACCCGTTGAATTATTTCTTTGCTCGTGACAGCTTTTAATTAGGTTCCACTATAATCTAACTTTTTTCTTAAGTTATTAACTGAGCTCAGTGACTTCAAAAAGTTGTACAGAAGCCTTGTTTGGGCCTTTCTGGCGTCGCTGAATGTGGGTTGAGTAGCCATGTTAGGTTGTACTATACTACACAAGCCTTTTTCAACATCAGCGATGCAACTAGGCCGACAGTTGTACACAATATCCAGGTCAACTTGTTATTCTCCGCCCCGCTGGGCTCCAAACTTCCCTACGAGGTATGCATTAGGCTTAACAAGAAAATGGACTTTAATAAATAATAAATGGGATGTAATTATAATAACTAGGCAGTAATGCACCAAACGCGTAATTAGTTTAAAAAATATATTATTTTTGGAATTTGAAAATTTTAATTTCATTACTTGTTGCGCACGCAATATTTTGTTGGATGTTAACGTAATACAACTTTATTTTGTAATTATATTTAATCTGACTAAAAATTTTGGATAAAAATATTTCGGATCCCATAAAAATGTGGGAAGTTATTTTGAATTCTGTTTTGATCGGTTGGTTGAAATTATTAATATTTTTTAGGAATGGTTGAAATTATTAATCGTTGTCCTAGCTAGAAAATGGGTTGTACTTTTAACAAACTATAAATGGGTTGTAGTAAATTCTATTAGAATTAAAAAAATGGGTTGTACATTCTTACAAATCACAAATGGGCTATATGTTCTCTGCCACACACTTGTGGGCCTTCTAAGTTGACGCGTCCCCTAAAAAAACTAAGTTGACGCGTATGCAAGGCTTTGTCAACAACACACGGTTCTGGCAGCTGTGGCCGTTGGATGTCCATCCAACGGATGTCGTGCTTCTTCTTCAGTCTCGGATATTCTTGCTTCAGCCGCCCAAAAAATGATTCCTCCCCCTGACATCTGGGGCGCACCGTTTCGGAGGCTGAACTATGGGCCTACTAAGTTGACGCGTACCAAGGGCTTTGTCAACTTAGTCAATATAAATGATTCTAGCTGCAGTGACCGTACAATGTCCATCCAACGGCCTAGTGCTTCTTCAACCTCTGGTCTTCTTGCTCCAGCCGCCCAAAGCAGCGCCGGTCGTGTTGCGTGCTCCTGCCTCCCGTGGCTGGCTGTGATGCTTCGGAGGCCTCACCGCCCCTACTACTCCCACCACTGGCCAGGCCATCCCTCTACTCACCCACACCCCCTGTTATTCTGCGGCGACGGCAGCCTCACACCACAGCGAACCAGTGAACCCTCATACTCCTCTACGCGTGGGCATCCCCTGTTGCGTCTTCCCCAGCTCCGCGTCGTCCCCTTTCTAGGCCTCGCCGTTGTCCACCGCCCTGGTGCTCTCGGCGTGGCGTGGTCAACATGGTTAAGGAATGGCTTCCATCGGACGTGGACTGTATGTGGAGAGGCCGACAGCTGGGTCCACAGCCGCAGCAAGGAAGTGCTTCCTTATTACACGGAAAATAATGATTCCTCCACCTGACAGCAGGGACCCACCGGACGGGCAACCGTATTTCGCGAAAAAATGTTTCCCTCCTGACTGTTGGGACCTACCAGCTACATCTTCGCATGCAAGGAAGTCCATCCGGGCAAAAAAAGGATCCGCCCCCTGACTGTTGGGACCCACCAGCTACATATTCGCACACAAGGAAGTGCCTGACAGTCGGGACCCACCTGGTCGAAGCGTACGTAGCGTTGTCATTCTGGTCGCAAACGTGTACGTACATACTGGTCGATGTAGAGGCGCGCACGTGTCATAGTAGAGGCACGCGCGTAGCATGTACATGTACGTACAGCAGCCAGTGTGCAAGAAAGAAAATACGGCCACGTACATACATACGGACGGGGTTTCGAACGCCTACTCGCACATACATACGGTCAGGGCTCGTGCACATGGCTGGGTCGGAACGGAGAAATAACGTCGTCGCCGCTCGCTATAAAAAACAGCGTCATCTTCATGTTCATGGGGAGGCAACGGAATGCGTCGTGTTCATCGGGAGGCAACGGAACGCGTGGGAGCCAACTGGCTTGGACGGAACATCCGATGGAAACGAGGCCTGGTGTACCGCTAAACGGAGGAAACGGCCTTGTGTTCGATCGGCCATGTTCGAAACGGGATCCTGTTCATCGAGAGGGGTGTGGCGTACCACAAAACGGAGGAAACAGACCTCCTACGGTCAAAACGGGGTCCTGTTGATCGGGAGGGGTGTGGCGTACCGCAAAACGGAGGAAACGGACTTGTGTTGGAGCGCTATGGTCGAAACGGGGGTCCTGTTCATTGGGAGGGGTGTGGCGTACCGCAAAACGGGACTCCACGGGATATTATTCATCTCCACCGTCGACCCCCTCGAGCCTCCACGGGCTACTGTTCATCCACCGCCAACCTCCTCCAGCCTCCACCTGCGACTGTTCATCCACAAGCTCCTGTTCATCCAGCCTCCACCGCGCGCTACTCCACCGGCTACTGTTCAACCAGCCCTCTCCACGGGCTCCTGTTCAACCACCCCTCCACGGGCTACTGTTCATCCATCCCTCCACCGTCTACTGTTCATCTAGCCCTCCATGGGGTGGTCCTGTTCATCCAGCCCTCCATGGGGTCCTGCTCATCCAGCCCCAACCGGTTCAATCGATCGGGGTCCTGTTCATCCACCCCCACTGGGAACTATTCATCCAAACCCCCCCAGCAACACTCACTGTTCACCCAGAGGCAGCACCGATCGGCTTCAGTTAGTAGCAGTAGCAAAGGAATCGCTCGATCGGGTTCAGTTAACAGCCATCGATCGATCGCTCGGGTTCAGTAACGCGTAGCCTGCAGTGCAATCGCTCGGGTTCAGTAGGCGAACGCCTCGCTCGGGTTCAGTTAGATCCCAACGCCTCGCACCCACGCGTGTGCGTGTACGAGAGAAGCACGCAAACCTCCATGCATCGCTCGGCCCCGACCACCCACCGTAACAGGGAACACCCCGATATTTTCCTCGCCCTCGCTTCTATCACGGTTTTTTCCGTCATGGACGGCCCCCAAAGAATGTCATGCAGCTGCGTCTCCGGCTCGCCCAGGACGAAAAGCCCATTTTCTGTCATGATTTTTTGTCATAGAAGTAGGAGCCCACCACATCTATGATGATACCGGGTTTTGTCACAATTATCGTCATAGAAGTTTCATAAGTATGGCAGAAAAAAATTTCGTTCGGCCCAAAATGTCACGGATGTGTCTTTTTTTGTAGTGGGGATTTCTGTTGGGGAACACAATAATTTCAAAAAAAATCCTACGCACACGCAAGATCATGATGATGCATAGCAACGAGAGGGGAGAGTATCATCTACGTACCCTCGTAGACCGTAAGCGGAAGCGTTATGACAACGCGGTTGATGTAGTCATACGTCTTCACGATCGACCGATCTAGCACCGAAGGTACGACACCTCCGTGATCTGCACAAGTTCGGCTCAATGATGTCCCGCGAACTCACGATCCAATAGAGCTTCGAGGGAGAGTTTCGTCAACACGACGGCGTGATGACGGTGATGATGTTGCTACCGGAACAGGGCTTCACCTAAGCACCGCTACAATATTACCGAGGTGGATTATGGTGGAGGGGGGCACCGCACACGGCTAAATGATCAATGATCAACTTGTGTGTCCATGGGGTGCCCCATCCCCCGTATATAAAGGAATGGAGGAGGGGGAGGGGGCGGCCTCCTAGGCGCGCCCCAAGGGGAGTCCTACTCCCACCGGGAGTAGGATTCCCCCCTTGCCTTGTTGGATTTAGGATAGAAGGGAGGAGGAGGGAGGAGGAAGGAAAGGGGGGCCGACCCCCACCCAATTCGGATTGGGCATGGGGGGCGCCCCCTCCTTTGCTCCTTTCCCCTCTCTCCCACTAAGGACAATAAGGCCCATATACTTCCCGGGGGGTTCCGCGAACCTCCTGGTGCTCTAGTATACTCCCGATTTCACCCAGAACCATTCCGATGTCCAAACATAGGCTTCCAATATATCGATCTTTACGTCTCAACCATATCGAGACTCCTTGTCATGCCCGTGATCAAATCCAGGACTCCGAACTACCTTCGGTACATCAAAACACATAAACTCGTAATATCGATCGTCACCAAACATTAAGCGTGCGGACCCTATGGGTTCGAGAACAATATAGACATGACCGAGACTCACTTCCGGTCAATAACCAATAGCAGAACCTAGATGCTCATATTGGTTCCTACATATTCTACGAAGATCTTTATCGGTCAAACCGCATAACAACATACGTTGTTCCATTTGTCATCGGTATGTTACTTGCCCGAGATTCGATTGTCGATATCTCAATACCTAATTCAGTCTCGTTACTGGCAAGTCTCTTTACTCGTTCCATAATGCATCATCCCGTAACTAACTCAGTAGTCACAATGCTTGCAAGGCTTATAGTGATGTGCATTACCGAGAGGGCCCAGAGATACCTCTCCGATACTCGGAGTGACAAATCATAATCTCGATCTATGCCAACTCAACAAACACCATTGGAGACACCTGTAGAGCACCTTTATAATCACCCAGTTACATTGTGATGTTTGGTAGCACACAAAGTGTTCCTCTGGTATCCGAGAGTTGCATAATCTCATAGTCATAGGAACATGTATAAGTTATGAAGAAAGCAATAGCAACAAACTAAATGATAATCGTGCTAAGCTAACGGATGGGTCAAGTCAATCACATCATTCTCTAATGATGTGACCCTGTTCATCAAATGACAACTCTTGTCCATGGCTAGGAAACTTAACCATCTTTGATTAACGAGCTAGTCAAGTAGAGGCATACTAGTGACACTTAGTTTGTCTATGTATTCACACATGTACTAAGCTTCCGTTTAATACAATTCTAGCATGAATAATAAACATTTATCATGATATAAGGAAATAAATAATAACTTTATTATTGCCTCTAGGGCATATTTCCTTCATTCTCCCACTTGCACTAGAGTCAATAATCTAGTTCACATCGTCATGTGATTTAACATCAATAGTTCACATCTTTATGTGATTAGTTCATATCTCCATGTGACTAATACCCAAAGGGTTTACTAGAGTCAATAATCTAGTTCACATCGCTATGTGATTAACACCCAAAGAGTGATCATGTTTTGCTTGTGAGAGAAATTTAGTCAACGGGTCTGCCACATTCAGAGCCGTATGTATGTTGCAAATTTTCTATGTCTACAATGCTTTGCTCAGAGCTACTCTAGCTAATTGCTCCCACTTTCAATATGTGTCTAGATCAAGATTTAGAGTCATCTAGATCGGTGTAAAAAGCTTGCATCGACGAAACTCTTTACGATGAACTCTTTTATCACCTCACCTCCATAACCGAGAAATATTTCCTTAGTCCTCTAAGGATAATTTTGACCGTTGTCTAGTGATCTACTCCTAGATCACTATTGTACTCCCTTGCCAAAATCATGCTAAGGTATACAATAGGTCTAGTACACAGCATAGCATACTTTATAGAACCTATGACTGAGACTTAGGGAGTGAGTCTAGCTAAACTGGTTGAGGGAGTTCATGTACAAACCCAACACCTCGGTTCGAATCCTCATGGAGGCGAATTAGGTTCCTATTTATTCTTGAGGACCAGGCTTTCCTGGTACTCACACATTTATAATTGAGGACTAGGCTCGGTGCAAACCAAGATTAAAAATCCTAGTACTCATACTTAAAAAGGCCATATGCATCCCTAGTTGGTGCAGAGGCTGGGAAGTGAAATTCTCCCCCAATTTTAGAAACAAGATTTGCATGATATGCAGAGGGGAGCCGCGAGCGATGTCTCGGGCGATGCCGTGGGCGATGTCTCGGGCGGCCTCTGCCGCCGGTGAACAGCGGGTAGGGGGTCGGTTTTGGGCGCTAGCTGACGGTGCCGGCGACTCGGAGGACGATGGCGCGGACCCGGACGGCGATGAGTCTCTGGCGGGCTCGCCGACGCCGTCGGACGCGATCTGTGAAACTTTCTGGGTAGGTTATTCTGAGGATGAGGTGGCGTTGCTTGTCGACGTAGCGATTCCTCGAGACGATCCGGCAAGGGTAGGTCTAAAAGAGGAGGACAACGTCGAGGCGGTTCGCCGCGTCGTCCATCGTCGCACAGCGGCTTCGGCACTCTGTCCCTGGTGCGGTCCTCATCCCAAGGTATGTCTTCCTAAACATTCTCTGTCAGACTATTTTGAAGCGGGGGCTTACAAGTTGGTCACGAGGAAGAAAAAGAAACGGACGGCGGCGTTGCCGGCGGCGACGACCGGCCGGCGGGCTAAGATCCATAGCATGCGGATCCAGCGTTTGAATTCCTTGATTGGCACTGGTGGGCCAAAAGCGGCTGAGGCGAGTTGGGCCCGGCCTGCAGAGAGGCTTGAAGCCCAGTTAAGTCTGAATTAGAGTGGGTTGGTGATAAATGGGTATGAGGCCCAGTTTATCACAGACTCTGTTGGGGATCGTAGCAGAAATTTAAAATTTTCTACGCATCACCAAGATCAATCTATGGAGTCATCTAGCAATGAGAGGGAGAGGAGTGCATCTACATACCCTTGTAGATCGCGAGCGGAAGCGTTCAAGAGAACGGGGTTGATGGAGTCGTACTCGTCGTGATCCAAATCACCGAAGATCCTAGCGCCGAACGGATGGCACCTCCGTGTTCAACACACGTACGGAGCGAAGACGTCTCCCGCGCCTTGATCCAGCAAGCAGGAGGGAGAGGTTGAGGAAGAGGGCTCCAACAGCAGCACGACGGCGTGGTGGTGGTGGAGCAGCAGTACTCCGGCAGGGCTTCTCGCCAAGCTCTTGTGGAGGAGGAGATGTGTTGGGGAGGGGAGGGGTTGTGCCTTGGATGTTGTGTGCAGCCCTCCCCTTGCCCCTCTATTTATAGGGGAAGGAGGAAGGGGGCCAGCCCGCTCTAGATGAGATCTAGAGGGGGGCGGCGGCCAAGGGGAGGGGGCTTGCCCCCCAAGCAAGGGGGCGCCCCCCTTAGGGTTCCCCCCCCAACACCTAGGCGCATGCGCCCAAAGGGGGGATGCGCCCAGCCCATGTAGGGCTGGTTCCCTATCCTCTATGGCCCGTTAGGCCCTCCGAGAGAGGTGGCCCCTCCCGGTGGACCCCCGGAACCCCTCCGCTGGCCCCGTACAATACCGATATGCCCCCGAACCTTTCCGATGACCATATGACAACTTCCTACATATAGATCTTCACCTCTGGACCATTCCGGAACTCCTCATGACGTCCAAGATCTCATCAGGGACTCCGAACAACATTCGGTAATCACATACAAGTCTTCCTAATAACCCTAGCGTCATCGAACCTTAAGTGTGTAGACCCTAGGGGTTCGGGAACCATGCAGACATGACTGAGACAACTCTCCGGCCAATAACCAACAGCGGGATCTGGATACCCATGTTAGCTCCCACATGTTCCACGATGATCTCATCGGATGAACCACGATGTCGAGGATTCAAGCAATCCCGTATACAATTCCCTTTGTCAATCGGCACGTTACTTGCCCAAGATTCGATCGTCGGTATCCCAATACCTCGTTCAATCTCGTTACCGGCAAGTCACTTTACTCGATCCGTAATGCATGATCCCATGACCAACTACTTATTCACACTGAGCTCATTATGATGATGCATTACCAAGTGGGCCCAGAGATACCTCTCCGTCTTACGGAGTGACAAATCCCAGTCTCGATTCATGCCAACCCAACAGACACTTTTGGAGATACCTGTAGTGCACCTTTATAGCCACCCAGTTATGTTGTGACGTTTGGTACACCCGAAGCACTCCTACGGTATCCGGGAGTTGCACAATCTCATGGTCTAAGGAAATGATACTTGACATTCAGAAAAGCTCTAGCAGACGAACTACACGATCTTGTGCTATGCTTAGGATTGGGTCTTGTCCATCACATCATTCTCCTAATGATGTGATCCCGTTATCAATGACATCCAATGTCCATGGTCAAGAAACCGTAACCATCTATTGATCAACGAGCTAGTCAACTAGAGGCTCACAAGGGACATGTTGTGGTCTATGTATTCACACATGTATTACGATTTCCGGATAACACAATTATAGCATGAACAATAGACAATTATCACGAACAAGGAAATATAATAATAACCATTTTATTATTGCCTCTAGGGCATATTTCCATCAGTCTCCCACTTGCACTAGAGTCAATAATCTAGTTACATTGTGATAAATCGAACACCCATAGAGTTCTGGTGTTGATCTTGTTTTGCTCGAGGGAGAGGTTTAGTCAACGGATCTGCGACATTCAGGTCCGTATGCACTTTACAAATATCTATGTCTCCAATTTGAACATCTTCACGAATGGAGTTGAAGCGACGCTTGATATGCCTGGTCTTCCTATGAAACCTGGGCTCCTTGGCAAGGGAAATAGCTCCAGTGTTGTCACCGAAGAGAGTCATCGGGCCCGATGCGTTAGGAATAACTCCTAGGTCGGTAATGAACTCCTTCACCCAGATTGCTTCTTGTGCTGCCTCCGAGGCTGCCATGTACTCCGCTTCACATGTAGATCCCGCCACGATGCTTTGCTTGCAACTGCACCAGCTGACTACCCCACCATTCAGGATATACACGTATCCAGTTTGTGACTTAGAGTCATCCAGATCTGTGTTGAAGCTAGCATCGACGTAACCCTTTACGACGAGCTCTTCGTCACCTCCATAAACGAGAAACATATCCTTAATCCTTTTCAGGTACTTCAGGATATTCTTGACCGCTGTCCAGTGTTCCATGCCGGTATTACTTTGGTACCTTCCTACCAAACTTAGGGCAAGGTTTACCGTCAGGTCTGGTACACAGCATGGCATACATAATATACCCTATGGCTGAGGCATAGGGGACCACACTCATCTTTTCTCTATCTTCTGTCGTGGTCGGGCATTGAGCCGTGCTCAATCTCGTACCTTGCAACACGGGCAAGAACCCCTTCTTGGACTGATCCATATTGAACTTCTTCAATATCTTGTCAAGGTATGTACTATGTGAAAGACCAATGAGGCGTCTCGATCTATCTCTATAGATCTTGATGCCTAATATATAAGCAGCTTCTCCAAGATCCTTTATTGAAAAACACTTGTTCAAGTAGGCCTTTATGCTTTCCAAGAATTCTATATCATTTCCCATTAATAGTATGTCATCCACATATAGTATGAGAAATGCTACAGAGCTCCCACTCACTTTCTTGTAAACACAGGCTTCTCCATAAGTCTGCGTAAACCCAAACGCTTTGATCATCTCATCAAATCGAATGTTCCAACTCCGAGATGCTTGCACCAGCCCATAGATTGAGCGTTGGAGCTTGCACACCTTGTCAGCATTCTTAGGATCGACAAAACCTTCCGGCTGCATCATATACAATTCTTCCTTAAGGAAACCATTAAGGAATGTCGTTTTGACGTCCATTTGTCATATCTCATAATCATAGAATGCGGCAATTGCTAACATGATTCAGACGGACTTCAGCTTCGCTACGGGTGAGAAAGTCTCATCGTAGTCAACCCCTTGAACTTGTCGATAACCCTTAGCGACAAGCCGAGCCTTATAGATGGTCACATTACCATCCGCTTCTGTCTTCTTCTTAAAGATCCATTTATTTTCTATGGCTCGCCGATCAACGGGCAAGTCAGTCAAAGTCCATACTTCATTTTCATACATGGATCCTATCTCGGATTTCATGGCTTCCAGCCATTTGTCGAAATTTGGGCCCGCCATCGCTTCTTCATAGTTCGAAGGTTCACCATTGTCCAACAACATGATTTCTAGGACAGGGTTGCCGTACCACTCTGGTGCGGAACGTGTCCTTGTGGACCTACGAAGTTTAGTAGCAACTTGATCTAAAGTTTCATGATCATCATCATTAACTTCCTCTCTAGTCGGTGCAGGCACCTCAGGAACATTTTCCTGAGCTGCGCCACTCTCCGGTTCAAGAGGCAATACTTCATCAAGTTCTACTTTCCTCCCACTGACTTCTTTCGAGAGAAACTCTTTCTCTAGAAAGGATCGATTCTTGGAAACAAAGATCTTGCCTTCGGATCTGAGGTAGAAGGTATACCCAATAGTTTCTTTAGGGTATCCTATGAAAACACATTTTTTCGATTTGGGTTCGAGCTTTTCAGGTTGAAGTTTCTTCACATAAGCATTGCATCGCCAAACTTTAAGAACCGACAGCTTAGGTTTCTTCCCAAACCATAATTCATATGGTGTCGTCTCAACGGATTTTGATGGAGCCCTATTTAAAGTGAATGCGGCAATCTCTAAAGCATAGCCCCAAAATGACAGCGGTAGATCGGTAAGAGACATCATAGATTGCACCATATCCAATAGAGTGCGATTATGACGTTCGGACACACCATTATGCTGAGGTGTTCCAGGCGGCGTGAGTTGTGAAACTATTCCACATTTCCTTAAGTGTGTGCCAAATTCGTGACTCAAATATTCTCCCCCATGATCTGATCGTAAGAACTTGATTTTCCTATCACATTGATTCTCAACCTCACTCTGAAATTCCTTGAACTTTTCAAAGGTCTCAGACTTGTGTTTCATTAAGTAGACATACCCATATCTACTCAAGTCATCAGTGAGGGTGAGAACATAACGATAGCCACCGCGAGCCTCAACACTCATTGGACCGCACACATCAGTATGTATGATTTCCAATAAGTTGGTTGCTCGCTCCATTGTTCCGGAGAACAGAGTCTTGGTCATTTTGCCCATGAGGCATGGTTCGCACGTGTCAAATGATTCATAATCAAGAGACTCCAAAAGTCCATCTGCATGGATATTCGTCATGTGTTTGACACCAATGTGACCAAGGCGGCAGTGCCACAAGTATGTGGGACTATCATTATCAACCTTACATCTTTTGGTATTCACGCTATGAATATGTGTAACATCACGTTCGAGATTAAATAAGAATAAACCATTGACCAGCGGGGCATGACCATAAAATATATCTCTCATATAAATAGAACAACCATTATTCTTGGATTTAAATGAGTAGCCATCTCGTATTAAACGAGATCCTGATACAATGTTCATGCTCAAAGCTGGCACTAAATAACAATTATTGAGGTTTAAAACTAATCCCGTAGGTAAATGTAGAGGTAGTGTGCCGACAGCGGTCACATCGACCTTGGAACCATTCCCGACGCGCATTGTCACCTCGTCCTTCGCCAGTCTCCGCTTATTCCGCAGCTCCTGTTTTGAGTTACAAATATGAGCAACTGCACCGGTATCAAATACCCAGGAGCTACTACGAGTACTGGTAAGGTACACATCGATAACATGTATATCACATATACCTTTGGTGTTGCTGACCTTCTTATCCGCTAAGTACTTGGGGCAGTTCCGCTCCAGTGACCACTTCCCTTGCAATAAAAACACTCAGTCTCGGGCTTGGGTCCATTCTTTGGCTTCTTCCCGGCAGCTTTCTTACCGGGTGTGGCAACTCCCTTGCCGTCCTTCTTGAAGTTCTTTTTACCCTTGCCTTTCTTGAACTTAGTGGTTTTATTCTCCATCAACACTTGATGTTCCTTTTTGATTTCCACCTCCGCTAATTTCAGCATTGAATATACCTCAGGAATGGTCTTTTCCATCCCCTGCATATTGAAGTTCATCACAAAGCTCTTGTAGCTAGGTGGGAGCGACTGAAGGATTCTGTCAACGACCGCATCATCCGGGAGATTAACTCCCAGCTGAGACAAGCGGTTGTGCAACCCAGACATTTTGAGTATGTGCTCGCTGATGGAACTATTCTCCTCCATCTTACAACTATAGAACTCGTCGGAGACTTCATATCTCTCAACCCAGGCATGAGCTTGGAAAACCATTTTCAGCTCTTGGAACATCTCATATGCTCCGTGTTGCTCAAAACGCTTCTGGAGCCCCGGTTCTAAGATGTAAAGCATGCCGCACTGAACCAGGGAGTAATCATCAACACGGGACTGCCAAGCATTCATAACGTCTTGGTTTGCTGGGGGTGGTGCTTCACCTAGCGGTGCTTCAAGGACATATGCTTTCTTGGCAGCTATGAGGATGATCCTCAAGTTCCGGACCCAGTCCATATAGTTGCTACCATCATCTTTCAGCTTGGTTTTCTCTAGGAAGGCGTTGAAGTTGAGGACAACATTAGCGTGGGCCATTTGATCTACAAGACATATTGTAAAGATTTTAGACTAAGTTCATGATAATTAAGTTCATCTAATCAAATTATTTAATGAACTCCCACTCAGATAGACATCCCTCTAGTCATCTAAGTGATACATGATCCGATTCAACTAGGTCGTGTCCGATCATCACATGAGACGGACTAGTCATCATCGGTGAACATCTTCATGTTGATCGTATCTTCTATACGACTCATGTTCGACCTTTCGGTCTTCCGTGTTCCGAGGCCATGTATGTACATGCTAGGCTCGTCAAGTCAACCTAAGTGTTTTGCGTGTGTAAATTTGGCTTACACCCATTGTATGCGAATGTTAGAACCTATCACACCCGATCATCACGTGGTGCTTTGGAACAACAGACCTTAGCAACGGTGCACAGTTAGGGAGAACACTTTCTTGAAATTATTGCAAGGGATCATCTTATTTATGCTACCGTCGTTCTAAGCAAATAAGATGTAAAACATGATAAACATCACATGCAATCTAATAGTGACATGATATGGCCAATATCATTTTGCTCCTTTTGATCTCCATCTTCGGGGCGCCATGATCATCGTCGTCACCGGCATGACACCATGATCTCCATCATCGTGTCTTCATGAAGTTGTCTCATCAACTATTACTTCTACTACTATGGCTAATGGTTAGCGATAAAGTAAAGTAATTACATGACGTATAAGTTGACACGCAGGTCATAAATAAATCAAGACAACTCCTATGGCTCCTGCCGGTTGTCATACTCATCGACATGCAAGTCGTGATTCCTATTACAAGAACATGATCAACCTCATACATCATATATATCATTCATCACATCCTTTTGGCCATATCACATCACACGGCATATGCTGCAAAAACAAGTTAGACGTCCTCTAATTGTTGTTGCAAGTTTTTACATGGTTGTTATAGGTTTCTAGCAAGAACGTTTCTTACCTACGCCAAAACCACAAGTGATATGCCAATTTCTATTTACCCTTCATAAGGACCCTTTTCACCGAATCCGATCCGACTAAAGTGGGAGAGACAGAGACCCGCTAGCCACCTTATGCAACTAGTGCATGTCAGTCGGTGGAACCAGTCTCACGTAAGCGTATGTGTAAGGTCGGTCCGGGCCGCTTCATTCCACGATGTCGGCGAATCAACATATGACTAGTAACGGCAAGAAATTGATAAAATCGACGCCCACAACAACTTGTGTTCTACTCGTGCATAGAAACTACGCATAGACCTAGCTCTGATACCACTATTGGGGATCATAGCAGAAATTTAAAAAAAATTATGCATCACCAAGATAAATCTATGGAGTCATCTAGCAATGAGAGGGAGAGGAGTGCATCTACATACCCTGGTAGATCGTGAGCGGAAGCGTTCAAGAGAACGGGGTTGATGGAGTCGTACTCGTCGTGATCCAAATCACCGAAGATCCTAGCGCCGAGCGGACCGCACCTCCGTGTTCAACACACGTACGGAGCGAGGACGTCTCCCGCGCCTTGATCCAGCAAGGAGGAGGGAGAGGTTGAGGAAGAGGGCTCCAACAGCAGCACGACGGCGTGGTGGTGGTGGAGCAGCAGTACTTCGGCAGGGCTTCGCCAAGCTCTTGCGGAGGAGGACAGGTGTTGGGGAGGGGAGGGGCTGCGCCTTGGATGTTGTGTGCAGCCCTCCCCTTGCCCCTCTATTTATAGGGGAAGGAGGAAGGGGGCCGGCCCCCTCTAGATGAGATCTAGAGGGGGGGCGGCGGCCAAGGGGAGGGGGCTTGCCCCCAAGCAAGGGGGGCGCCCCCCTTAGGGTTCCCCCCAACCCTAGGCACATGGGCCCAAAGGGGGGATGCGCCCAGCCCATGTAGGGCTGGTTCCCTTTCCTCTATGGCCCATTAGGCCCTCCGAGAGAGGTGTCCCCTCCCGGCGGACCCCCAGAACCCCTCCGGTGGCCCCGGTACAATACCGATATGCCCCCGAACCTTTCCGGTGACCGTATGACAACTTCCTACATATAAATCTTCACCTCCGTACCATTTAGGAACTCCTTGTGACGTCCGGGATCTCATCCGGGACTCCGAACAACATTCGGTAATCACATACAAGTCTTCCTAATAACCCTAGCGTCATCGAACCTTAAGTGTGTAGACCCTACGGGTTCGGGAACCATGCAGACATGACCGAGACAACTCTCCGGCCAATAACCAACAGCGGGATCTGGATACCCATGTTAGCTCCCACATGTTCCACGATGATCTCATCAGATGAACCACGATATTGAGGATTCAAGCAATCCCGTATACAATTCCCTTTGTCAATCGGCACGTTAGTTGCCCGAGATTCGATCGTCGGTATCCCAATACCTCGTTCAATCTTGTTACTGGCAAGTCACTTTACTCGTTCCGTAATGCATGATCCCGTGACCAACTACTTAGTCACACTGAGCTCATTATGATGATGCATTACCGAGTGGGCCCAGAGATACCTCTCCATCATATGGAGTGACAAATCCCAGTCTCGATTCATGCCAACCCAACAGACACTTTCGGAGATACCTGTAGTGCACCTTTATAGCCACCCAGTTACGTTGTGACGTTTGGTACACCCAAAGCACTCCTACGGTATCCGAGAGTTGCACAATCTCATGGTCTAAGGAAATGATACTTGGCATTCAGAAAAGCTCTAGCAGACGAACTACATGATCTTGTGCTATGCTTAGGATTGGGTCTTGTCCATCACATCATTCTCCTAATGATGTGATCCCATTATCAATGACATCCAATGTCCATGGTCAGGAAACCATAACCATCTATTGATCAACGAGCTAGTAAACTAGAGGCTCACTAGGGACATGTTGTGGTCTATGTATTCACACATGTATTACGATTTTCGGATAACACAATTATAGCATGAACAATAGACAATTATCATGAACAGGGAAATATAATAATAACCATTTTATTATTGCCTCTAGGGCATATTTCCAACAGACTCCACATCTTTTCGACGCCCTGGCCCGTGCATGACCCCGTTCATAAGTCGATCGAAGGACTGCTCATCGCCGCCTCCTAGGGTTCGACGGCGCTTTGCGGTGCCTGGCTTCGCAGCATGCGGTGCTGGACGAGCAGCTCGTATCCCTCCCTTGTTGGCTATGGTGGGTCGAGGCGGGGCTGCCATGAATGGGCAGAAGGCTTCGGTGGTCGCCGGGAGTGCGCCAGCTGGGCGTGGTGGTGCTGCTCCACCGGTTCAAACATCCAAGGTGGGCGCTGGGACGGCGCAGGTTGCGGGCTCGGCAGGGCGCGGCGGTGGTTCCGGTCCTAGGCCGCCGGCGTAGGTTACGGGTTCGGTGGGGCGTGGCGGTGGTTGTCGGTGTCAAAACCGGCGGATCTCGGGTAGGGGGTCCCGAACTGTGCGTCTAGGATCGATGGTAACATGAGACAGGGGACACAATGTTTACCCAGGTTTGGGCCCTCTCTATGAAGGTAATACCCTATGTCCTGCTTGATTGATATTGATGAATATGAGTGTTACAAGAGTTGATCTACCATGAGATCGTAATGGCTAAACCCTAGGAGTCTAACCTGTATGACTATGGTAATGAATGTATCCTTTCCGGACTAACCCCTCCGGTTTATATAGACACCGGGGGGGATCTAGGGTTTACATAGAGTCGGTTACATAGGAAGGAATCTTCATAGTCGAACGACCAGCTTGCCTTCCATGCCAAGGAGAGTCCAATCCGGACTCAGGTACAGTCTTCGGCCTTCATGTCTTCACAGCCCATCAGTCCGGCCCAATAGATAATAGGCCGGACGCCCGAGGACCCCTTAGTCTAGGACTCCCTCAATGGTTCCGGTCCTAGGCCGCCGACGCCTGGACCGGTCGCGCTGGCACCCGCTAGTGTTGTGGCGGGGCGCGGCAGCAGTCTTCAGCCTCCACAGCCCGCTGCGGTTGCTGCTGCTCCTCGCAAGCAGGCACCCGGGATTGGGCAGCAGCCGCGGCAGGCACCTGGGCAGCAGCCGCGAGCAACACCGCCGCCCCAGCAGAGTGCTTTGTGATGACCCACAAGTATAGGGGATCTATCGTAGTCCTTTCGATAAGTAAGAGTGTCAAACCCAACGAGGAGCAAAAGGAAATGATAAGCGGTTTTCAACAAGGTATTCTCTGCAAGTACTGAAATAAGGGGTAATAGATAGTTTTGTGATAAGATAGGTTGTAACGAGCAACACGTAACAAAAGTAAATAAAGTGCAGCAAGGTGGACCAGTCCTTTTGTAGCAAAGGATAAGCCGGAAAAAACTCTTATAATAGGAAAAGCGCTCCCGAGGACACATGGGAAAATCGTAAAGCTAGTTTTCATCACGTTCATATGATTCGCATTCGATACTTTGATAATTTGATATGTGGGTGGACCGGTGCTTAGGTGCTGTTCTTACTTGAACAAGCATCCCAATTATGATTAACCTCTATTGCAAGCATCCGCAACTACAACAAAAGTATTAAGGTAAACCTAACCATAGCATGAAACATATGGATCCAAATCAGCCCCTTACGAAGCAACGCATAAACTAGGGTTTAAGCTTCTGTCACTCTAGCAACCCATCATCTACTTATTACTTCCCAATGCCTTCCTCTAGGCCCAAATAATGGTGAAGTGTTATGTAGTCGACGTTCACATAACACCACTAGAGGCTAGACAACATACATCTTATCAAAATATCAAACGAATACCAAATTCACATGACTACTCATAGCAAGACTTCTCCCTTGTCCTCAGGAACGAACGTAATTACTCACAAAGCATATTCATGTTCATAATCAGAGGGGTAATAATATGCATATAGGATCTGAACATATGATCTTCCACCAAATAAACCAACTAGCATCAACTACAAGGAGTAATCAACACTACTAGCAACCTACTAGCACCAATCCCGAACTTTGAGACAAGAATTGGATACAAGAGATGAACTAGGGTTTGGAGATGAGATGGTGCTGGTGAAGATGTTGATGGAGATTGCCCTCTCCCGATGAGAGGAGCGTTGGTGACGACGATGGTCATGATTTCCCCCTCCCAGAGGGAAGTATCCCCGGCAGAACAGCTCTGCCGGAGCTCTAGATTGGATCTGCCAAGGTTCCACCTCGTGGCGGCGGAGTCTCGTCCCAAAAAGTTCCTTCTTATTTTTTTCTCATCGAAAGACCTCATATAGGAGAAGATGGGCATCGGAGAGCCACCAGGGGGCCCACGAGGTAGGGGGCGCGCCCTAGGGGGGGGGGCGCCCCCCACCCTCGTGAGCAGGGTGTGGGCCCCCTGGCCTTCATCTTTGGCGTGGATTTTTCTTTATTTCTTTTAAGACGTTCCGTGGAGTTTCAAGACTTTTGGAGTTGCGCAGAATAGGTCTCTAATATTTGCTCCTTTTCCAGACCAGAATTCCAGCTGCCGGCATTCTCCCTCCTTATGTAAACCTTGTAAAATAAGAGAGAATAGCCATAAGTATTGTGACATAAAGTGAAATAACAGTCCATAATGCGATAAATATCGATATAAAAGCATGATGCAAAATGGACGTATCAACTCCCCCAAGCTTAGACCTCGCTTGTCCTCAAGAGAAAAGCTGATAACAATAAATATGTCCTCATGTTTAGAGGTAGAGGCGTCGATAAAAATAAAATACGGACATGAAGGCATCATGATTATTCTCATAACAGCAACATATATAGATTTTGTCATATGATTACTTATGTTCAAGTGATGATCTATTCACAATGCAAAAGTATAAATCATAAACCTTATTGGGCTCCGACAAACTATAATCTCAGTCATTGAAGCAATTGCAATTTATCATAACATCGGAAAGAGTCTATGTCAGAGCTAAAAAGCAAGTCCACATACTCAACTATCATTTAGTCCTCCATAATTGCTAACACTCACGCGATACTTGTGGTTACGGAGTTTTAATCGGACGCAGAGAAAGATAGGGGCTTATAGTTTTGCCCCACAACCTTTTACCTCAAGGGTAATGTCAACAATAATGGTTCATGCTCCCCTACATCCAATTATATATATATATATATATATATATCATGTTCTTTCCAACATGCTGAGCTTGCCAAAGGATAAAATAAAAAGAAAAGGTGAAGATCACCATGACTCTTGCATAAGGTAGAAGATAATAATAAAGGATAGGCCCTTCGCAGAGGGAAGCAGAGGTTGCCATGCGCTTTTATGGTTGGATATATAAAATCTCAATGCGAAAGAACGTCACTTTATATTGCCCCTTGTGATATGAACCTTTATTATGCAGTCTGTCGCTTTTATTACTTCCACATCACAAGATCGTATAAAGCTTATTTCTCCCACACCAATCAATCATACATATTTAGAGCAATTTTTATTGCTTTGCACCGATGACAACTTACTTGAAGGATCTTACTCAATCCATAGGTAGATATGGTGGACTCTCATGGCAAAATTGGTTTAAGGATATTTGGAAGCACAAGTAGTATTTCTACTTGGTGCTGAGAATTTGGCTAGCATGAGGGGGAAAGGCAAGCTCAACAAGTTAGAGGATCCATGGCAACATACTTTATCTCAGATATAAGAAAGACATAACTCATTATGTTGTCTTCCTTGTCCAACATCAACTCTTTAGCATGTCATATTTTAATGAGTGCTCCCAATCATAGAAAGTGTCAATGATAATATATCCATATGTGAAAACCTCTCTTTCCTTATTACTTCCTATTAATTGCAACAATGACCGAAGCTATGTCTGCCAACTCCCAACAACTTTTAATCATCATACTCTTTCTATGTGAAGTCATTACTCTCAATAAGATCAATATGAACTTTTTGTTTATTTTTATTCTTTTTCTCTTTTCTTTTATTCACCCAAGATCATGGCAAAATAATTAAGCCCTTGACTCAACACTAATCTTTATTATATATATCTCACGGACTCGATTACATAGAGAGATCATAAAGCAAAACTGATCATGGCATAAACTTTATTCTACTAGATCAAGATACTACTAATAGGATCGAACTAAGAAAAACGGTAAAGATAGGAGTTGTGATTGTGATATGATACCGGGGCACCTCCCCCAAGCTTGGCAGTTGCCAAGGGGAGTGCCCATACCCATGTGATTATATCTCCTTGGTTGGTGAAGAAGGTGGTGATGATATTGGCTTAGTTGATGGCTTAGGCTTCTCCCTTAATTTGCGCTTGAGGACGGCATTTTGATCCCTCAGATCATCAATCTCCCACTCCAGGGTTAATATCTTTTTGCATAGGTCCTGCTTATTTTCCTGCAAGAGACGAAAAGGGATAAACTCGAACTTGGGTTTCTTTACCCTATCAGGGAGACTTGACTTTTTTAACTCCACGTGCATGTCCCCAGGTTGAGGTAATGGTGCTTCATCTTCATCTGAGCTCGTCTCCTCCTTCTCCTTGGGTTCATAGTCCTCTTCTTCCTCCGTGGTCTATCCATTATGTTCCACATCTCCATAGACCTTTGGATTTGCTAAGTAATCATCCACATATCATTCTCCTTCCAAATCCTGGGAAGACATGTTGATTTAATCTGCAATGGGACAGCTCAAAACAAAGACGGGAGGTTTTTGCATGATACGAGAGTCAAAACCTTCGGGAGAATATATAATGAATTTTTACCGACCAAAATACGTAATGTGCAAGAAAACGGAGTCCGGAAGGCACACGAGGTGCTCACGAGGTAGGGGGCGCGCCCAGGGGGTAGGGCGCGCCCAGCACCCTCGTGGGGCCCTCGTGTCCTTCCCGGACTGCTACTTATTTTTCTATTTTTCTAAATATTCCAAAACGGAGAAATATTGCCTTAAAATTGTTTTGGAGTCGGTTTACTTACCGTACCACATACCTATTCCTTTTCGGAGTCTGAAACGTTCCGGAAAGTGTCCCTTATGTATTCCTCCGGGGTTACGGTTTCAATAATATTGGTTTCAACATTTATGGGATTACCTGAGATATAATGTTTGATTCTTTGACCGTTTACCACCTTCGGATTTGTGCCCTCGAAGTTGTTGATTTTTATGGCACCGGAACGATAGACCTCTTCGATAACATAGGGGCCTTCCCATTTAGAGAGAAGTTTTCCTGCAAAAAATCTTAAACGAGAGTTGTATAGCAATACATAATCACCTACATTAAACTCACGCTTTTGTATCCTTTTGTCATGCCATCTTTTAACTTTTTCTTTAAACAACTTGGCATTTTCATAAGCTTGGGTTCTCCATTCATCAAGTGAGCTAATATCAAATAACCTCTTCTCACCGGCAAGTTTAAAATCATAGTTAAGCTCTTTAATAGCCCAATATGCCTTATGTTCTAGTTCGAGAGGTAAGTGACATGCTTTTCCATAAACCATTTTATACGGAGACATACCCATAGGATTTTTGTATGCAGTTCTATAAGCCCATAATGCATCATCAAGTTTCTTAGACCAATTCTTTCTAGACCTATTAACAGTCTTTTGCAAAATTAATTTGAGCTCTCTATTGCTCAACTCTACTTGACCACTAGACTGTGGGTGATAAGGAGATGCAATTCTATGATTAACATCATATTTAGCAAGCATTTTACGGAAAGCACCATGAATAAAGTGTGAACCACCATCAGTCATTAAATATCTAGGGACTCCAAACCTCGGGAAAATAACTTCTTAAGCATTTTAATAGAAGTGTTATGATCAGCACTACTAGTTGGAATAGCTTCTACCCACTTAGTAACGTAATCAACAGCAACTAGAATATGTGTGTATCCATTAGAGGCAGGAAAAGGTCCCATATAATCAAAGCCCCAAACATCAAACGGTTCAATAACAAGTGAATAATTCATAGGCATTTCTTGACGTCTACTAATATTACCAATTCTTTGACATTCATCACAAGACAAGACAAACTTACGGGCATCCTTGAAGAGAGTAGGCCAATAAAAACCAGATTGCAATACCTTATGTGCAGTTCTATCTCCAGCGTGGTGTCCTCCATAAGACTCGGAATGACACTTGCGTAGGATCTGTTCCTGTTCATGCTCAGGTACACAACGTCTAATAACACCATCTACTCCTTCTTTATAAAGATGTGGGTCATCCCAAAAGTAATGTCTTAAATCATAGAAAAACTTTTTCTTTTGTTGGTATGTGAAGCTAGGTGGTATAAACTTAGCAACAATATAATTAGCATAATCAGCATACCATGGAGTACTACGAGAAGTACTTATAACATTTAATTGTTCATCAGGAAAGTCATCATTAATAGGTAGTGGGTCATCAAGAATATTTTCTAACCTAGACAAGTTGTCTGCAACGGGGTTCTCAGCTCCCTTTCTATCAACAATATGCAAATCAAATTCTTGTAGCAAGAGAACCCATCTAATAAGTCTAGGTTTAGCATCTTTCTTTTCCATAAGATATTTAATAGCAGCATGATCTAGTTTGAATAGTTACTTTAGAATCAACAATATAAGATCTGAACTTATCACAAGCAAATACAACTGCTAAAAGCTCTTTTTCAGTAGTAGCATAATTTCTTTGAGCATTGTCTAGAGTCTTACTAGCATAATGAATAACATTTAATTTCTTATCAACTCTTTGCCCTAGAACAGCACCTACAGCATAATCACTAGCATCACACATAATTTCAAAGGGTAAATTCCAATCAGGTGGCTGAACAACAGGTGCAGTGACTAATGCTTTCTTAAGTATTTCAAATGCTTCTACACAATCATCATCAAAGACAAATGGTATATCTTTTTGCAATAAATTAGTCAGAGGCCGAGAAATTTTTGAGAAGTCCTTAATGAACCTCCTGTAAAATCCGGCGTGACCAAGGAAACTTCTTATACCTTTGATGTCCTTGGGACATGGCATCTTTTCAATAGCATCAACCTTGGCTTTATCAACTTCAATACCTCTTTCAGAAACTTTGTGCCCCAAGACAATACCTTCATTAACCATAAAGTGGCACTTTTCCCAATTCAAGACAAGATTAGTTTCTTCACATCTCTGCAAAACTCGATCAAGATTGCTTAAGCAATCATCAAAAGAGGAACCATAGACGGAAAAGTCGTCCATGAAAACCTCACAAATCTTTTCACAAAAGTCAGAGAATATAGCCATCATGCATCTTTGAAAGGTAGCAGGTGCATTACATAAACCAAAAGGCATACGTCTATAAGCAAAAGTACCAAAAGGGCATGTAAAAGTAGTCTTTGATTGATCTCTAGCCGACACAGGTATTTGAGAGAAACCAGAATAACCATCTAGAAAGCAATAGTGTGTATGTTTGCATAATCTTTCTAGCATTTGATCAATAAAAGGTAAGGGGTAATGATCTTTCTTAGTAGCTTTATTTAATTTGCGGAAATCAATTACCATCCTATAACCTGTGATAATTCTTTGTGGAATCAATTCATCTTTATCATTAGGAACAACAGTAATACCTCCCTTCTTAGGGACACAATGGACAGGACTTACCCACTCACTATCAGCAACGGGATAGATTATACCTGCCTCCAGAAGCTTTAGTATTTCTTTTCTTACCACTTCTTTCATTTTAGGATTCAGACGTCGTTGAGGATCACGAACTGGTTTGGCATCTGCTTCCAAATTTATTTTATGTTGACATAGAGTGGGACTAATGCCCTTAAGATCATCAAGAGTATATCCAATAGCAGCACGATGCTTCTTCAGAGTTTTCAATAATCTTTCTTCTTCATGCTCTGAAAGGTTAGCACTAATAATAACAGGATATATCTTCTTTTCATCAAGATAAGCATATTTAAGATTATCAGGCAAAGGTTTAAGCTCAAACACGGGATCACCCTTGGGTGGAGGAGGATCCCCTAAGATTTCAACAGGCAAGTTGTGATGCAGAATAGGTTCCTGTTTAAAGAATACTTCATCTATTTCCCTTCTTTCATTCATGAACATATCATTTTCATGGTCTAGCAAATAGTGTTCTAAAGGATCACTAGGAGGTACGGCAATAGAAGCAAGACCAATAATTTCATCCTTACTAGGTAATTCTTCCTCACGATGTTGTTTACTAAATTTAGAGAAATTAAACTCATGAACCATATCATCCAAGCCAACAGTAACAACATTCTTAGTGCAGTCTATGGTAGCATTGACAGTATTTAAGAAGGGTCTACCAAATATAATGGGACAAAAGCTATCTTGCGGAGAAGTAAGAACAAGAAAATCAGCAGGATATTTAGTTTTCCCACACAAGACTTCAACATCTCTAACAATTCCAATTGGTGAAATAGTATCTCTATTGGCAAGTTTAATTGTGACATCAATATCTTCTAACTCAACAGGTGCAATTTCATTCTTAATTTCTTCGTATAAGTCATGAGGTATAACACTAGCACTAGCACCCATATCACATAAGCCATGATAACAATGATCTCCTATTTTAACAGAAATAACAGGCACGCCTACCACAGGTCTATGTTTATCTTTATCACAAGGTTTAGCAATTCTAGCAGTTTCACCTTCGAACTGAATAACATGCCCATCAATATTATCAGACAAGAGATCTTTAACAATAGCAATATTAGGTTCTACTTTAACTTGCTCAGGAGGTGTATAAGTTCTAATATTGCTTTTACGAACAACAGTTGAAGCTTTAGCATGATCCTTTATTCTAACAGGGAAAGGTGGTTTCTCAATATAAGAAGTAGGAACAATAGGATCATTATAAGTGACAGTCTTTTCTTCAACTTTAATAGGTGCAGCTACTTTTACTTCTATGGGAGGATGATATTTAAACCACTTCTCCTTAGGGAGATCAACATAAGTAGCAAAAGATTCACAGAAAGAAGCTACTATCTCAGAGTCAAGTCCATATTTAGTGCTAAACTTACGGAAAATATCGGTATCCATAAAAGATTTAACACAATCAAACTTAGGTGTCATACCTGACTCCTTACCTTCGTCGAGGTCCCAATCTTCAGAGTTGCGTTTAATTCTATCCAATAAATTCCATCTGAATTCAATAGTCTTCATCATAAAAGAGCCAGCACAAGAAGTATCGAGCATGGTGCGATTGTTTTCAGAAAGCCGAGCATAAAAACTTTGCATAATTATTTCTCTTGAGAGCTCATGATTGGGGCATGAATATAACATTGATTTAAGCCTCCCCCAAGCTTGAGCGATGCTTTCTCCTTCGCGAGGCCAGAAATTATATATATAATTGCGATCACGATGAACAAGATGCATAGGGTAATACTTTTGATGAAATTCCAGCTTCAATCTTTTATAGTCCCATGATCTCATATCATCACATAGCCTATACCATATCAATGCGTCTCCCTTCAAAGATAAAGGGAAGACCTTCTTCTTAGCAACATCATCGGGTATACCTGCAAGCTTAAATAATCCACAAACTTCATCCACATATATTAAGTGCTCATCAGGATGCTTTGTTCCATCTCCTGTAAAAGGATTAGCTAGCAGTTTTTCTATCATACCCGAAGGATACTCATAAGGAATTTCATTTTCAATAGGTTCAGTAGGTTGAGGAGCAACTCTTTGCTCTACTGGACGGGGTGAAGATACCCCGAACAAGCCCCTCAGAGAATTACTTTCCATAGTAACAAGTGACAGTAAATTTCAGCACACTATATAAATTTTTCCTTACCAAATTCCACCTACCAAAGGCGCTACACTCCCCGGCAACGGCGCCAGAAAAGAGTCTTGATGACCCACAAGTATAGGGGATCTATCGTAGTCCTTTCGATAAGTAAGAGTGTCGAACCCAACGAGGAGCAGAAGGAAATGATAAGCGGTTTTCAGCAAGGTATTCTCTGCAAGTACTGAAATAAGTGGTAACAGATAGTTTTGTGATAGGATAAGTTGTAACGAGCAACAAGTAACAAAAGTAAATAAAGTGCAGCAAGGTGGCCCAATCCTTTTGTAGCAAAGGACAAGCCGGAACAAACTCTTATAATAGGAAAAGCGCTCCCGAGGACACATGGGAATATCGTCAAGCTAGTTTTCATCACGTTCATATGATTCGCGTTCGATACTTTGATAATTTGATATGTGGGTGGACCGGTGCTTGGGTGCTGTTCTTACTTGAACAAGCATCCCACTTATGATTAACCTCTATTGCAAGCATCCGCAACTACAACAAAAGTATTAAGGTAAACCTAACCATAGCATGAAACATATGGATCCAAATCAGCCCCTTACGAAGCAACGCATAAACTAGGGTTTAAGCTTCTGTCACTCTAGCAACCCATCATCTACTTATTACTTCCCAATGCCTTCCTCTAGGCCCAAATAATGGTGAAGTGTTATGTAGTCGACGTTCACATAACACCACTAGAGGCTAGACAACATACATCTTATCAAAATATCAAACGAATACCAAATTCACATGACTACTCATAGCAAGACTTCTCCCTTGTCCTCAGGAACGAACGTAATTACTCACAAAGCATATTCATGTTCATAATCAGAGGGGTAATAATATGCATATAGGATCTGAACATATGATCTTCCACCAAATAAACCAACTAGCATCAACTACAAGGAGTAATCAACACTACTAGCAACCTACTAGCACCAATCCCGGACTTTGAGACAAGAATTGGATACAAGAGATGAACTAGGGTTTGGAGATGAGATGGTGCTGGTGAAGATGTTGATGGAGATTGCCCTCTCCCGATGAGAGGAGCGTTGGTGATGACGATGGTGATGATTTCCCCCTCCCGGAGGGAAGTATCCCCGGCAGAACGGCTCTGCCGGAGCTCTAGATTGGATCCGCCAAGGTTCCGCCTTGTGGCGGCGGAGTCTCGTCCCGAAAAGTTCCTTCTTATTTTTTTCTCATCGAAAGACCTCATATAGGAGAAGATGGGCATCAGAGAGCCACCAGGGGGGCCACGAGGTAGGGGGGTGCCCTAGGTGGGGGCGCGCCCCCCACCCTCGTGAGCAGGGTGTGGGCCCCCTGGCCTTCATCTTTGGCATGGATTTTTCTTTATTTCTTTTAAGACATTCCTGGAGTTTCAGGACTTTTGGAGTTGCACAGAATAGGTCTCTAATATTTGCTCCTTTTCCAGACCAGAATTCCAGCTGCCGACATTCTCCCTCCTTATGTAAACCTTGTAAAATAAGAGAGAATATCCATAAGTATTGTGACATAAAGTGAAATAACAGTACATAATGCGATAAATATCGACATAAAAGCATGATGCAGAATGGACGTATCACTTTGCCGGTTCAAACTCAAGCATCGCCTCAAGATGTGGATGTGGCTGATGGAGGTGCGGATGTTGCTCGGATATCGATGAACCACGGTGGTTTTGGACAACCCCGGGGACAATGGGGTGACGATGGCTACAATGCTTATGGGGATGGCCATCATCGTGGCTCGTCGGCGGCGGGCAGCGGGCGCGGATATGCATGGGAAAGTGATGGCTCAGCTGAAAGACCATTCTACGGCCCTAGGGGGGTTTTGTTGAGGGGGCATCTGGCCCAGATTACCGGCAGCGAGGTGGCTACCGAGGACATCGTGGCGGTCGCGGTCGTTGTGGGGGTAGGAGCCGTTATCGCCAACCTCCTCCGCCTATGGCCGCGGAGCCGACATCATCTTCTGAGGTGGTTGCTACTGGTCAGATGCCGGATGTGTCTGGACAGGCTATGGAGGTGGTCACGGCGCTGGCCACTGTTGTGGTACCTGATACGTCTCCGTCGTATCTACTTTTCCAAACACTTTTGCCCTTGTTTTGGACTCTAACTTGTATGATTTGAATGGAACTAACCCAGACTGACGCTGTTTTCAGCAGAATTACCATGATGTTGTTTTATGTGCAGAAAACAAATATTCTCGGAATGACCTGAAACTCCACGGAACATCTTAGAAAAAATAATAAAAAATCCTCGCCAAAGATGAAGACCAAGGGGCCCACACCCTTCTCATGAGGGTGGGGGGTGCCCCCCCTAGGGCGCGCCCCCCTACCTCGTGGGCCCCTGGATGCCCTCCGACGCCAACTCCAACTCTATATATTTGCTTTCGGAGAGAAAAAAGTAAGAGAGAAGAAATCATCGCGTTTTACAATACGGAGCCGCCGCCAAGCCCTAAAACCTCTCGGGAGGGCTGATCTGGAGTCCGTTCGGGGCTCCGGAGAGGGGGATTCGTCGCCGTCGTCATCATCAACGATTCTCCATCACCAATTTCATGATGCTCACCGCCATGCGTGAGTAATTCCATCGTAGGCTTGCTGGACAGTGATGGGTTGGATGAGATTTATCATGTAATCGAGTTAGTTTTGTTAGAGTTTGATCCCTAGTATCCACTATGTTCTGAGATTGATGTTGCTATGACTTTGCTTAATGCTTGTCACTAGGGCCCGAGTGCCATGATTTCAGATCTGAACCTATTATGTTTTCACGAATATATGTGAGTTCTTGATCCTATCTTGCAAGTCTATAGTCACCTACTATGTGTTATGATCCGGCAACCCCGAAGTGACAATAATCGGGACCACTCCCGGTGATGACCATAGTTTGAGGAGTTCATGTATTCACTATGTGCTAATGCTTTGTTCCGGTTCTCTATTAAAAGGAGGCCTTAATATCCCTTAGTTTCCAATAGGACCCCGCTGCCACGGGAGGGTATGACAAAAGATGTCATGCAAGTTCTTTTCCATAAGCACGTATGACTATATATGGAATACATGCCTACATTACATTGATGAATTGGAGCTAGTTCTGTCTCACCCTATGTTATGACTGTTACATGATGAACCGCATCCGGCATAATTATCCATCACTGATCTGGTGCCTACGAGTTTTCCATATACTGGTTTACGCTTATTTACTTTCTCGCTGCTACTGTTACAATCACTACAAAATACCAAAAACATTACTTTTGCTGTCTTTACTTTTGTTGCCGCTACCACCACTATCATATTACTTTTCTACTAAACACTTTGTTGCAGATACTAAGTTTCCAGGTGTGGTTGAATTGACAACTCAACTGCTAATACTTGAGAATATTCTTTGGCTCCCCTTGTGTCGAATCAATAAATTTGGGTTGAATACTCTACCCTCGAAAGCTGTTGCGATCCCCTATACTTGTGGGTTATCAAGACCAATTTCTGGCGCCGTTGCCGGGGAGCATAGCTCTATTCTTTGAGTCACTTGGGATTTATATCTGCTTATCACTATGAAGAACTTGAGAGATCCAAAAACCAAGATCTATCCCTCAACTACGAGGGGAGGTAAGGAACTGCCATCTAGCTCTGTACTTGATTCACCTTCTGTTATGAGTAAGTTTGCGACACCTACACCTACTTCTGCTATTCGTTCTGATATGTCGCATGTTATTGATGATGCCACTTCTGCTATGCATGATACTTATGATGAAACTGCTTCTATGCCTGATACTACTGTGCCCCTTGGTGAATTTCTTGATGAACAAATTGATAGGGCTAGGGAGAAATAAATTATTGAATCTGAATACGATGATGATAGTGATGATGAAAATATGCCTTTTATCCCTAAGGGTTATCTTTTTGATATGGAATCTTCTGCTACTATTTTAGCTTGCAGAGATAGATATGAGCTTAAGAGGTTATTAGTTAAATGGAACAAAGAATCACTTAGAGATAAAATAAAACCCGACCCTGCTTTTGCTACTTCACCTATTTGTGTTCCTAATAAGGATTATGAATTCTTTGTTGATCCTGATATAATTCCCTTGGTTGAATCTGATCCATTTTATGGCTATGAATCTAAAACTGTTGTGGCACATCTTACTAAGTTAAATGATATAGCTGCCCTGTTCACTAATGATGAGAGATCGCGTTACTTCTATATACTCAAAATATTTCTGTTCTCATTAAAGGGTGATGTTAAGACATGGTTTAATTCTCTTGATCCTGGTTGTGTGCGTAGTCCCCAGGATATGATTTATTACTTCTCTGCTAAACCTTCTCATAAGAAACAAGCTGCTTTGAGGGAAATATACAACTTCGTGCAAATTAAAGAAGAGAGTCTCCCACAAGCTTGGGGGAAGATTCTCAAGTTACTTAATGCTTTGCCTGATCATCCTCTTAAGAAACCAGAAATAAGTGATATCTTTTATAATGGACTAACCGATACTTCTAGAGATTACCTGGATAGTTGTGTTGGTTCTCTTTTCAGGGAAAGAACACCGGATGAAGCTGAAATTCTATTGAATAATATGTTGACAAATGAAAATAATTGGGCACCTCCCGAGCCAGCTCCTGCTCCAATTACTGAGCCTATTCTTAAACCAACTCCGAAGAAGAGAGGTGTTCTATTTCTCAGTCCCGAAGATATGCAAGAGGCAAAGAAATCTATGAAAGAAAAAGGTATTAAAGATAAAGATGTTAAGAATTTACCTCCTATTGAAGAAATACATGGTCTAAATATACCGCATGTTGAAGAAACATATGATCTTAACTCTTTATTTATTGAAGAACCTCCTAATCCCGATATCCCGACATAGGTAGTAAAGGTAAATTCTCTCTATAGATATGATAAAGTTGAAGTCCCTCCTACTAAAATTGCTAGTCAGTGCTTGGATGAGTTTGATAACTTTATGTTTCAGCAAGACGACTTCAATGCTTATTTTGGTAGACAATTAAAAGAAAATGCTTATATGATTAGACGCTTGGGAGATTATATGGCTAATATTAAAGGTGAACTTAAACTTGTTAGAAAACATGCTTCTATGGTTACCACTCAAGTAGAACAAGTACTTAAGGCTCAAAAAGAAGTGCTTGATGAAATGAATAGTAAGAAAAATGATTATGTTGTTAGAGTGGCTACTAGAACTGGTAGAATGACTCAGGAACCTTTGTATCTTGAAGGCCACCCTAAGAGAATCGAGCAAGATTCTCAAAGAAATAATATTGATGTTCCTAGTTCTTCTAAAAAGAAGAAGAAGAAAAATGATAGAGCTGTGCAAACTTCTAGTGAACCTATTGCCGAACCACCTGATAATCCAAATGATATATCTATGTCTGATGCTGAAACACAATCTGGTAATGAACATGAACCTAATGAAAGTATTAATAATGATGTTCATGATGATGCTCAACCTAGTAATGATAATGATGTAGAAACTGAACCTGTTGTTGATCTTGATAACCCACGATCAAAGAATCAACGTTATGATAAAATAGACTTTGTTGATAGGAAACATGGTAAAGAAAAGGAACCTTGGGTTCAGAAACCCATGCCTTTTCCTCCCAAACCATCCAAGAAAAAGGATGATGAGGATTTTGAGCGCTTTGCTGAAATGATTAGGCCTATCTTTTTGCGTATGCGATTAACTGATGTGCTGAAAACAAATCCTTATGCTAAATATATGAAGGATATCATTAATAATAAAAGAAAGATACCGGAAGCTGAAATTTCCACCATGCTTGCTAATTATACTTTTAAGGGTGGAATACCAAAGAAACTTGGAGACCCCGGAGTACCTACTATACCTTGCTCCATTAAAAGAAATTATATTAAAACTGCTTTATGTGATCTTGGAGCTGGTGTTAGTGTTATGCCTCTCTCTTTATATCGTAGACTTGACTTGAGTAAGTTGACACCTACTGAAATATCTTTGCAAATGGCTGATAAATCAACTGCTATACCTGTCGGTATTTGTGAGGATGTGCCTGTTGTGGTTGCAAACGTTACTATTTTAACGGACATTGTTATACTTGATATTCCCGAGGATGATAGTATGTCTATTATTCTTGGAAGACCTTTTCTTAATACTGCAGGGGCTGTTATTGATTGCAACAAAGGCAATGTCACTTTTCATGTTAATGGTAATGAGCATACGGTACACTTTCCGAGGAAACAACCTCAAGTTCATAGTATCAACTCTATTGGAAAATTCCATCGATTATATTTGGAGGTTTTGAATTTCCTCTCCTACTGTCAAGAAGAAATATGATATTCTTATTATTGGGGATGTGCATATCCCCGTTGAGGTAACTTAGTGTTATTCGAAATTTCTCCGGTTTCATGATTATCGGAATGAGTTTGTTAACAAGACTTGATCAACCTTGTTAGTGGATTCTTTTTGATGAGCATGAGATGGATGAAACTAGAAGCACAAACTTCTGTACCCTCTCTATACTTTCTGTTAATTAGTAGAAATAAAGTAAAAATAGTATTTTTCTGTCTGTTTCCTGACTTATCCGTGCAATATAAAAATATCCCGAAAATAAAAGTTCTCCAAATGCCCTGAAATTAAATATGATTTTTTTCTGGAATATTTGAGAATATTTGGCACTGAGAACACAGCACGGGGGGCTTCCAACCTGGCCACGAGGGTGGAGGGCGCGCCCTACCCCCTGGGCGCCCCCTACCTCGTGGGCCCATGGTGGCCCTCCTCCACTTATTCCTGCACCCACACACTTCTTCTTCCTCCCACAAACACCAATATCCAACTCAAGCACAAGTTCTAGCTCATTTTGCTGTGATTTTCGATCTCCTTGCTCAAAGCACCTCTCACAAAACTGCTTGGGGGATTGTTCCTTGGTATGTGACTCCTCCATTGGTCCAATTAGTTTATGTTCTAGTGCTTTATTCATTGCAAATTTTATGCTGCCTAGGTGACCATGTTCTTGAGCTTGCATGTTAAATTTATATGCTTCCAAGTAGTTTTGATGCATGATATAGGCTCTAGGCACTTGTAGGAGTAGTTGCTATCAATCTTATTGAAGTTGGTTTACTTTTATTTGAAGTTACTAAAAATTTCAGATTATTTCAGAAAAATAATGAGGAGATTTTTGAGGGGCTCATCGAGCCAAAGCTCGAAGGAAAAGGCACCGAAGCCTAAGTATAATTTGCCGCGCACCATGGAGATTCGGGCGTGTGAATGGCCTTCTGATGATTTCTTGAGAGCAGCCGGTATCTATGAAGATTTTCATGAATTGGCTCACAATGCAGGCCTCACCGCTTTCCTCCACGACCAATGCGACCAGTATCTCTTACTCACAAATACTTTTGTGCAAAACTTTCATTTTCATTCTAGGAACTCACCACCTACGTGGAGTTTCATTTATATGATGAGCATAAGGAGATGTCACTTTATGATTTCTGTCGGATTTGTTTAGTCCCTTTTGAGGGCAAGACAGAAGAACCACATCATGATGATGTGGCTGGGTTTATTGATACTATCACTGTAGGAGAAACTAGGAAGGTTTCCGATGCACGAATCACTAGCATACATTTTCCTATTTTACGCTACTTTGCATTATTTGCTAGTCGTTGTTTAATTGGTCGCGGAAACTGTGGAAACCTTAGTATCCCTGATATTATTATTTTGCTCCACGGTTTATACAGTGATAACTCTTTTAGTATGGGCGGTATTATTGCTAAACGGTTAAGTCTGAACCGTACAAGGGCCCATCTTTGGAGGCATCTATGCTTCACGCCTAGCTGCACATTTTAACATACCTATTAGGCATTATGAGAAGGAAGAAAAGGTGCTGCCCCGTGTTTATTTAGATTATAAGAGTATGGTGGCACATGATTTTATTGTTAAGAATAGGGAAGGAGAGCTTAAATACAATTGTTCTTTAATAAACATCATCCTGAGACTATTACCCTGCCTGCTCCTTCTTTGTTTGATTTATCTGCAGGCCACGTACCTTGTTCCGTTGAAGGCTATTCACGCCTACCGGAACCCTGCACCAGCCAGGAGCCAGAACCGGAACCACAATTTGATCCTTCACGGCAGTCTAACTATCAGTGGGATCCGGAGATGATTGCCAGCCAGTGGCAATCGGAGCCTTCTTCTTCCTCATCACAGTACAACCCCAACAACTATTATTATGGATATCCTCTAGGCCGGCCGTGGCCATATACCAACTTAGGCCAAAAGCCTAAGCTTGGGGGAGTACGTATTTCTCACCGACATTACATTTATGTTCACACACTCATTGCTAGATGTCGGTGCTCATACTTTTTCACTGTAATATCCATGCTAGTTTATTTTCTTTTTCCTGCTTTCTTCTTGTGTGTTTGTTAAACCTTAAGAAAACCAAAAAAAATTAGTAGTAGTTTATTTTTCTGTTGTAGTAGTAATAATTAAAAAGAAAACCCAAAAATATTTCCCGTTCTTCTTTTGCTTGTTGGGAGCTTTCCCGTGTAAATAGTTTTATTTCTTTTCTTTTCTTTGGGGGTCAGTAGGAGAAGACCATAATTAAATTGTTGAAGTGGCTCTTATATGCATTATTGTTGATTTAACCAAGAGCCCATATTGCCTTGTCTTCTCCTGTTTATTGAATGCTCGCAGATTCCAGCTTAGTCCAATGCACGTGCACTCTTATTATTATTCACACCGTTCGGTCGTGCAAGTGAAAGGCAATTATGATGATATATGATGGACTGACTGAGATGAGAAAAGCTGGTATGAACTCGACCTCTTTTGTTTTTGTAAATATGATGAGTCCCTCGTTCTTGATTCAGCTTATTATGAATAAACATGTTTGCAATGACAATTAGAGATCATAGTTTCTTGTGCCATGCTTGATTAGCTATGAGTTATAATGGTTTACCTTGTGTGCCAACATGCTATTGAGATGATTATGATGTGGTATGATGGGGTGGTATCCTCCTTTGAATGATTTAAGTGACTTGACTTGGCACATGTTCACGCATGTAGTTGAAACAAATCAACATAGCCTTCACGATATTTATGTTCATGGTGGATTATATCCTACTCATGCTTGCATCCAATGTTTATTAATTTTAATGCATGTACATGGCTGTTGTCGCTCTCTAATTGGTCGCTTCCCAGTCTTTTGCTAGCCTTCACTTGTACTAAGCGGGAATACTGCTTGTGCATCCAATCCCTTAAACCCCAAAGTTATTCCAGATGAGTCCACCATACCTTCCTATATGCGGTATCTACCTGCCGTTCCAAGTAAATTTGTATGTGCCAAACTCTAAACCTTCAAATAAACATTCTGTTTTGTATGCTCGAATAGCTCATGTATCAACCAAGGCTGTCCTTATCTTCCGTGTTAGGCGGGTTATTCTCAAGAGGAGTGGACTCCGCTCCTCACTCACGAGAAAATGGCTGGTCACCGGGATGCCCAGTCCCATGCTTTATGCAAACTAAATCAAAATTAATTGCAAACAAAACTCCCCCTGGGACCTGATGTATGTTGGAGGCACTCGTTGTTTCGAGCAAGCCATGGATTGATGCTTGTTGGTGGAGGGGGAGTATAAACTTTACCATTCTGTTTGGGAACCGCCTATAATGTGTTTAGCATGGAAGATATCGCCATCTCTTAGTTGTTACGTTGACAATGAAAGTATACCGCTCAAAATACAATTTATCTCTATTTCAAAACCGAGCTCTGGCACCTCTACAAATCCCTGCTTCCCTCTGCGAAGGGCCTATCCATTTACTTTTATGTTGAGTCATCACCCTCTTATTAAAAAGCACTAGCTGGAGAGCACAGCTGTCATTTGCATTCATCACTGTTAATTTATATTGGGTATGACTATGATTGGATCTCTTTTACCATGAATTACAATGTCTAGTCAGTCCTTGATCTTTAAAGGTGCTCTGCATTTATGTTTTGCGGTCTCAGAAAGGGCTAGCGAGATACCATCTTGTTATATCATATTATGATTGTTTTGAGAAAGTGTTGTCATCCGAGATTTATTATTATGACTTGCTAGTTGATTATGCTATTGATATGAGTAATTATGAGACCTGAGAATTATTGCAATGTGGTTAGTTATGATCTTTGCTGAAAACTTGAATGCTGGCTTTACATAGTTACAACAACAAGAGCAAACAGAGTTTGTAAAAGTTTTTCTTTATCCTTTCAGTTTGTCAACTGAATTGCTTGAGGACAAGCAAGGTTTAAGCTTGGGGAGTTGATACGTCTCCGTCGTATCTACTTTTCCAAACACTTTTGCCCTTGTTTTGGACTCTAACTTGCATGATTTGAATGGAACTAACCCGGACTGACGCTGTTTTCAGCAGAATTGCCATGGTGTTATTTATGTGCAGAAACAAAAGTTCTCGGAATGACCTGAAACTCCACGAACATCTTTAGAAAAATAATAAAAAATCCTTGCAAAGATGAAGACCAGGGGGCCCACACCCTTCTCACGAGGGTGGGGGGCGCCCCCCTAGGGCGCGCCCCCCTACCTCGTGGGCCCCCTGGATGCCCTCCGACGCCAACTCCAACTCTATATATTTGCTTTCGGAGAGAAAAAAATCAGAGAGAAGAAATCATCGCGTTTTACGATACGGAGCCGCCGCCAAGCCCTAAAACCTCTCAGGAGGGCTGATCTGGAGTCCGTTCGGGGCTCCGGAGAGGGGGATTCGTCGCCGTCGTCATCATCAACCATCCTCCATCACCAATTTCATGATGCTCACCGCCGTGCGTGAGTAATTCCATCGTAGGCTTGCTGGACGGTGATGGGTTGGATGAGATTTATCATGTAATCGAGTTAGTTTTGTTAGGGTTTGATCCCTAGTATCCACTATGTTCTGAGATTGATGTTGCTATGACTTTGCTATGCTTAATGCTTGTCACTAGGGCCCAAGTGCCATGATTTCAGATCTGAACCTATTATGTTTTCATAAATATATGTGAGTTCTTGATCCTATCTTGCAAGTCTATAGTCACCTACTATGTGTTATGATCCGGCAACCCCGAAGTGACAATAATCGGGACCACTCCCGGTGATGACCATAGTTTGAGGAGTTCATGTATTCACTATGTGCTAATGCTTTGTTCCGGTTCTCTATTAAAAGGAGGCCTTAATATCCCTTAGTTTCCATAGGACCCCGCTGCCACGGGAGGGTAGGACAAAAGATGTCATGCAAGTTCTTTTCCATAAGCACGTATGACTATATACGGAATACATGCCTACATTACATTGATGAATTGGAGCTAGTTCTGTGTCACCCTATGTTATGACTATTACATGATGAACCACATTCGGCATAATTATCCATCACTGATCCGGTGCCTACGAGTTTTCCATATACTGGTTCTCGCTTATTTACTTTCCGCTGCTACTGTTACAATCACTACAAAATACCAAAAACATTACTTTTGCTATCTTTACTTTTGTTGCCGCTACCACCACTATCATATTACTTTGCTACTAAACACTTTGCTGCAGATACTAAGTTTCCAGGTGTGGTTGAATTGACAACTCAGCTGCTAATACTTGAGAATATTCTTTGGCTCCCCTTGTGTCGAATCAATAAATTTGGGTTGAATACTCTACCCTCGGAAGCTGTTGCGATCCCCTATACTTGTGGGTTATCAGTACCTAAGACTGAGACCTTAGTGTCGGATGCTGTTGGTACTGCCGATAAGACAGATGCGGATAGAGCCTCCAAGTGGGCTCGTAAGAAGGGGAAGATGTTGTGCTATCGCTGTGGTGAGAGGGGTCACTTTATTGCGGAATGTGTAACTGAACTTTGTGATACCTGCCTCAAGCCTGCGCATGACATGGGGGAGTGCCCTATTCTGCGGAATCAGATGCCGAGTATCACCATCTATGCAGTATATTGTGTTGAGCTGATGTTTTTTGAGTCTCCTAGTGCGAGGGAGATACCTGGCGAACCCCAGAGCACAACTACAGGGATTGTCAAAGTTACTAAGAGTGATGTGTCTGAGGCGCAGATTATGCACAGGCTCACTGAGTTAGTTCCAGGTAACTTTGAGTGGGAGCTCACGCGTCTTGAGGCCAACTCTTATAAGGTTGATTTTCCTACTTTGGAGGACTTGGAGCGTATGTTGAGTTTTGGGTTATGCAGAGTACCTGGTACTGAGTGCATCCTCGAGTTCCATGAGTGGAAGCGAGTTGAGCCGCAGGGCAAGCCTCTTACCCAGGTCTGGTTGCATTTCTCAGGGGCTCCTTACAAGCCGCTTCAGGATGCTCGGGTTGTTGCTAGCTTGGGGTTTCTAGTCGGAAAGACCGAGAAGGTCGATATGGCTTTCACCAGAGCAAATGGAGTGGCACGCTTGCTGGTGAGTGTCCTTGATATTGAGTTTGTGCCTGACGTGGTCAAGTGGACTTACAGGGGCATGGTCTTCAATCTTGTTATTGAATTTGAGGATACAGATCTTTTTGCTGAGGCTATGGCTGGGACGGATGTGGATATGCATGATAACAATGATGGTTCGGGGAACACGGAGACGCCAGGGGATGATGTTGGGCCTGAGCCGGCCAACGGGCCGAGCCCCACCTTGCAGGCGCTTGGGTCTGGGGTTGCTCCTTCTGCTATGGTACCCATGAACACGCTGAGATTCGGTTCTTTTGAGCCTGCTTCTGCTCCTCCTAGGCTTTGGAGCGATCGGGTGGAGTCTGATGACGTGTTGGAGGGCACGCTTCCCCCCTTAGACTTTGCTGTGGGTGAGGTCTCTTCCGAGGGGGTGGAGGATCATGGGCATGTGGCCCCTTCTTCCCCTTCTCTTTCAGCTGCTGCGCCACGGTTGAGGACTGAGGACGAGGTGCTTTCATTGCCGATCAGCGACGTGCCGAGGTTGAGAGGGAGACTGGGGCAGGAGGCCTCAGTTCCTTCTTCTCCTGAGGTGGTCAGGGCGACCATGCCTGCGGCGTCTATTGGCTCCGTGGGCCAGCAGTCACGTGTACCGCCACAGGGGTTGCTCCTGCCGACGTTGACTTCTGTGGATGCCTCTCCCGGCGGAGTTACAGCTGTTCTTGGAGAGGAGCGGGGCCAGGCGGCCCCTGTTCTTATCTCCCATCGCCAGCCTATGGGTGAGCCGACGACTGGGCTGTCCGCGGCCGATGGGGAGCGTGGGCAGATGGCCCAGTGTTCTCCCCCCTACAATCGTCGGGACCGGTGCCGGCGGCGGGTCCTGGGGACTCTCTACATCCGCGCGGTGGGGGTGGGGCGGGAGGCCCTACCCCTATCGAGGCCACTAGGGAGCAGGTCATAGCTTTTGGAGGTATCCCGGATCCTGTGTCTGAGGGGCGACGGATGAGCTGTTGTCTTCAGGACCAGCCAGACGTTGATGACATGCAGCTGAGGTGCGCCAGGCGGGCGGCCAAGCTTCGTGATATTGAGGTCACTACTAGTATGTCGGTCAACACCTCTAATTCTATTTTGCACTTTTCTGATGTTGAGATTATTCATAATGCAAATCAACTAGGAGTTTCACTAGGAAGTAATGTTAATGAGATCTCGCATTCAGTTAATGACATCTTGGATCTTGAAGCGGATCGGGCTTTAGACATGATTCACAATTTAGCAGCCGTTAAACCTATGAACGATTCCGATATTGCTTAGTTGCGAGTCAGGGTGTTAGATACACTTTGTGCAGATATTGCCCCTTCCCCTCCTGAGACTAAGGACGAGGAAGGTTCTTTACCTCTTGGGGAGAGTGAACCTATAGAGGATCCTTGCGGTAGACCCACAGAACCCAGTTGTGAGGACCGAGTGGAGGAAGTAGCTAAGCCTAAACGCAAGTGGCAACGCAAAATTTACCCAGTCTTGGCGGTGCGTAGAAGTGCTAGGAACCGGATGACCAAAAAAAATTCATGATGAGTTATGAGAGGAATTTTTGGAATAGCAGAGGTCTGAGGGACTTGGCTAAAAGAAGATTTCTAGCAGAGGCTTCTATCGAACATAGGTTGGACTTTATTGCCCTTTCTGAAATAGGAAGAGGCAATTTTTCTCCTCAATTCCTAAACACGTTGTCAAGAGGTGTTGATTATGACTGGCACTGTCCTCCCCCGAGAGGAAGATCCGGTGGGATCTTACTTGGGGTTAAATGCGAGACGTTGGAAGTCTAAAGTGTGGTCATGGGAGATTTTGCCGTCAAGTTTCGGGTTAGGTCGAAGGTCGACGGGTTTAATTGGGCTCTGGTGGCGGTGTATGGGGCCGCACAACCAGAACTCAAACCAGAATTTTTGGCAGATTTAGTCCGTATTTGCGGGTCTGAGCAGATTCCAATCTTAGTGGGGGTGATTTCAATATCATTAGAAGGAGAACGAAAAGAACAACGATAATTTTGATGGCAGATGGTCGTTCATGTTTAACACCATTATTGAAAGCTTGGATCTGAGAGAGATAGAGCTTTCAGGAAGAAAATTCACATGGGCTAATACTCTGCCAACCCCCACTTTTGAGAAGCTAGATCGTGTCCTCGCGAGCGTTGACTGGGAACAGAAGTTTCCTCTGGTTACCGTCCAGGCATTATCGCGCGGAATCTCGGACCACACCCCCTTACTGGTTGACTCTAGTGAGCAACGCACGTGGGGAATAAGAATACCTTCTCTTTCGAACTAGTGTTGTTTGAGAGAGAAGGATTTTTTGATCTTATAGCCAGGGAGTGGGCTAAAGATTCTGGAGTAATGACTCCAATTGAAAGATGGCAGAATAAGATACGACACTTGTGAAGTTTCTTGCATGGGTGGGCTAAGAATCTCAGTGGGATTTATAAGGTTGAAAAGGAAAGGCTTCTTACCCTTATTTAGGCCTTAGATGTCAAAGTCGAGTCCATGATCCTAGATTCAACGGAACTTCATGTTAAATTAGATCCGAAGATGAGATTGAAAGAGCTCTTGCGAGAAGAGGAATTGAAGTGGGCATTGCGGGCGAAGGTTCGCAAGGTGATCCAGGGGGACGCCAACACTCACTTCTTTCATATGATCGCCGACGGCAAGCATAGAAAGAAAAGGATCTTTTATCTTGAGCAAGACGAAGGGACGATTGTAGGACAGAAGAATCTTAAATTATACATCACTAACTATTATAAGCAGCTTTTTGGGCCTCCGGAGGATAATTTTGTATCTCTAGATGAGTCGCGGATTGAAGATGTCCCTCAGCTTGCTTCAGATGATAACGATATTTTAACTGCTCTGTTCTTGGAGAAAGAGGTGTTTAAAGCTATTTCTCAGATGAAGAATAATAAAGCTCCGGGGCTGGATGGATTTCCAGCGGAGTTTTATAAGAGGTGTTGGCATATCATTAAAGGGGATTTGCTTCCGATGTTCCAGGATTTATTCGCTGGACACCTTCACTTGTTTCATCTAAATTTTGGAACCATTACCTTAATTCCTAAGAAAACAGAGGCAGTGTGAATTGAGCAGTGCAGTCCTATCTGTCTTCTAAATGTAAGTTTCAAAATTTTCACCAAGGTTGGGACAAATAGACTCACGCAAATTGCACATTTTGTGGTGCAACCGTCCCAAACTGCTTTCATGCCAGACCGAAACATCCTTGAAGGGGTGGTGGTCCTGCTCCATGAAATCCATACGAAAAAACTAGATGGGGTTGTTTTCAAAGTGGATTTCGAGAAAGCGTACGACAAAGTCAAATGGCCATTCCTCCAACAAGCATTGAGGATGAAAGGTTTTGATCCAGCCTGGAGAAAACAGGTGGAATCTTTCATGCAAAAAGGAAGTGTTGGAATTAGAGTGTATGATGATATAGGTCGCTATTTCCAAACACATAAGGGCTTGAGACAAGGAGATCCAATGTCACCTATTCTGTTCAACATCATAGTCGACATGTTGATGATTCTAATAGGGAGGGCTAAGGATGCTGGCCAAGTAGGTAGTTTGGTACCTCATCTAGTTGATGGAGGTGTATCTGTCCTACAGTACGCAGATGATACAATCATCTTTATGGAGCATGACTTGGTAAAAGCGAGAAACATGAAGCTGGTGTTATGCTTATTTGAACAATTGACCAGACTAAAAATCAATTTCCACAAGAGCGAATTGTTCTATTTTGGAAGAGCCAATGAGGAACAAGAGGCGTATAAACAATTGTTCGGTTGTGAATTGGGGGCTTTACCTTTCACGCATTTAGGTATATCCATTCATCATCGTAAGCTAACAAATAGAGAATGGAAGTGCATTGAGGATCGATTTGAGAAGAAACTAGGATGTTGGAAGGGCAAACTGATGTCGTATGGGGGCTGCTTAATTCTCATTAATTCGGTGCTCACAAGTATGCCCATGTTCCTATTGTCTTTTTTCGAGGTACCAGTCAGAGTTCGGAAAAGACTTGATTTCTATCGATCCCGTTTCTTCTGGCAAAGTGATGACCTGAAGAGGAAGTATAGACTAGCTAAGTGGGACATTATTTGTCGACAGAAGGACCAAGGGGGTCTAGGTATCGAAAATCTAGAGGTGAAGAACAAATGTCTCCTTAGCAAATGGTTGTATAAGCTTTCTCGAGAGACCGAGGCCACATGGGCACAAATTCTGCATATTAAGTACCTCCAATCCAAAACTTTATCCCAGGTGACAGTGAGGCTGATGGATTCGCCTTTCTGGAAAGGACTGATGAGAGTTAAATCGGTTTTTCTCAATCGGACCAAGTTTGTCGTCGGTAACGGTACTTCTACGAGATTCTGGGAGGATACTTGGCTAGGGGACATGCCTCTCGCACTTCAATATCCTTCTCTCTATAGTATTGTTAAACTGAGAGATGCAACCGTTGAGTCAGTATGCCAGTCCACGCCTCTAAATATCAGCTTCAGGAGAGCGTTAGACGGTAACCGTTGGGAAGCTTGGCTCCATCTTGTGAGAAGATTGATGGATGTAACTCTCTCCATGTCCGGATCAGTTGTGTTGGAAGCTTACTAGGAATGGAGAATTTACGGTTAAATCCATGTATTTGGATGTCATTAATTCAAGCTCTATTCCCACCTCGAAACATGTTTGGCATGTCAAAGTTCCCTTGAGAGTTAAAGTGTTTATGTGGTTTGTACACAAACAAGTCATTTTAACTAAGGATAACTTGATTAAACGCAACTGGAGTGGATCCTCTCGATGTAGTTTTTGTGATACGGATGAAACAGTCAAACACTTCTTTCTCGATTGTCCTTTGGCAAAGATTCTTTGGCCATCAGTTAACATAGCCTTCAATATTACTCCACCGAATAATATTAGCACGTTATTTGGGATGTGGTTGGATGGGATTGAGTCCCAAACAGCAAGACACATTCGTGTAGGAGTATGTGCTTTATTATGGGCTATCTAGAATTGCAGAAATGATTTGGTCTTTAACAGAACAACAAATACTCACTTTTTGCAGGTTATCTTCCGAGCCACTGCGTAGATCCGTATGTGGTCATTACTCACTCCGACCGAGGCCAGGGAGCGTTTGATTACTGGATCTATCCGCTGGGAGATGGTAGCACAGGATATTTTCAGCCGGTTTGGATGGTGGTCATGTAATAGGATAGGCAATTAGTTTTCCTATCTCTCTTTTTCCAGCCGGTTGTGGCTTTCATTTTGGTTTCTTAGCTCTTTGTGAGCAGCTTTTGCTTGAGACTTTAAGACTATTGTTGAACCTTTTTACTTGCTAATAAAGGTGGCCGTATGCATCATTCTGATGCAGAGGCCGGGGATGTCCCCTTTTCTGAAAAAAGATAGTAACACTACTATCAGTGTCTGTCTTCCCCTTGAAAATCCATTTATTCTTAATGGCTCGCCGATCATTGTCCAGTTCAATCAAAGTCCATACTTTGTTCTTTATACATGGATCCCATCTCAGATTTCATGGCCTTAAGCCATTTCACGGAATCTGGGATCATCATCGCTTCCTCATAGTTCATAGGTTCGTCATGGTCTAGTAACATGAATTCCAGAAAGGATTACTGTACCACTCTGGTGCGGACCATACTCTGGTTGTCCTCCGAGGTTCGGTAGTAACTTGATCTGAAGTTTCATGATCATCATCATTAGCTTCCTTACTAATTGGTGTAGAAATCACTAGAACTGATTCCTGTGATGAATTACTTTCTAATTTGGGAGAAGGTACAATTACCTCATCAAGTTCTACATTCCTCCCAGTCACTTCTTTCAAGAGAAACTTCTTCTCTAGAAAAGATCCACTCTTAGCAACAAAGATCTTGCCTTTCGGATCTGTGATAGAAGGTGTACCCAATAGTTTCTTTTGGGTATCCTATCAGGACGCACTTTTTCGATTTGGGTTTGAGCTTATCAGGCTGAAACTTTTTCACATAAGCATCACAACCCCAAACTTTAAGAAACGACAGCTTAGGTTTCTAGCCAAACCATAGTTCATACGGTGTCGTCTCAACGGATTAGATGGTGCCCTATTTAACGTGAATGTAGTTGTCTCTAATGCATACCCCAAAACGATAGTGGTAAATCGGCAAGAGACATCATAGATTGCATTATATCCAATAACGTACAGTTATGACGTTCGGACACACCATTATGCTATGGTGTTCCAGGTGGCATGAATTTTTGAAACTATTCCACATTGTTTTAGTTGAAGGCAAAACTCGTAACTCAAATATCCGTCTATATGATCAGATCGTAGAAACTTTATTTTTCTTGTTACAATGATTTTCCACTTCACTTTGAAATTCTTTGAACTTTTCAAATGTTTCACACTTATGTTTCATCAAGTAGATATACCCATATCTGGTCAAATCATCTATGAAGGTCAGAAAATAATCATACCTGCCGCGAGCCTCAACACTTATCGGACCGCATACATCAGTATGTATTATTTCCAAAAAGAGTCAGTTGCTCGCTCCATTGTTCCGGAGAATGGAGTCTTAGTCATCTTGCCCATGAGGCATGGTTCACAAGCATCAAGTGATTCATAATCATGTGATTCCAGAATCCCATCAGCATGGAGTTTCTTCATGCGCTTTACACCAATATGACCTAAATGGCAGTTCCACAAATAAGTTGCACTATCATTATTAACTTTGCATCTTTTGGCTTCAATATTATGAATATGTGTATCACTACGATCGAGATTCAGTAAACCATTTATATTGAGCGTATGACCATAGAAGGTTTTATTCATGTAAATAGAACAGCAATTATTCTTTGACTTAAATGAATAACCATATTGCAATACACATGATCCAATCATATTCATGCTCAATGCAAACACCAAATAACATTTATTTTAGGCTCAACACTAATCCCGAAGGTAAAGGGAGTGTGTGATGGTGATCTTATCAACTTTGGAATCACTTCCAACACACATCATCACCTCGCCCTTAACTAGTCTCTATTTATTTTTCAACTCCCGTTTCGAGTTACTACTCTTAGCAACTGAACCAGCGTCAAATACCAAGGGGTTGCTATAAACACTAGTGAAGTACACATCAATAACATGTATATCCAATATACCTTTGTTCAGTATGACATCCTTCTTATCCGCCAAGTATCTAGGGCAGTTCCACTTCCAGTGACCATTTCCTTTGCAGTAGAAGCACTCAGTTTCAGGCTTGGGTCTAGCTTTGGGCTTCTTCATGGGAGTGGCAATTTGCTTGCCATTCTTCTTGAAGTTCCCTTTCTTTCCCTTGCCATTTTACTTGAAACTAGTGGTCTTGTCAACCATTAACACTTGATGCTTTTATTGATTTCTACCTTCGCTGATTTCAGCATCGCGAAGAGCTTGAGAATTACTTTTGTCATTCCTTGCATATTATAGTTCATCATGAAGTTCTAGTAACTTGGTGATGGTGACTAGAGAACTCTGTCAATCACTATTTTATCTGGAAGATTAACTCCCACTTGATTCAAGCAATTGTAGTACCCAGACAATCTGAGCACATGCTCACTCGTTGAGCTATTCTCCTCCATCTTGTAGGCAAAGTACTGTCAGAGGTCTCATACCTCTCGACACGGGCATGAGCATGAAATACCAATTTCAACTCTTGGAACATCTCATATGCTCCATGTCATTCAAAACATTTTTGAAGTCCCGGTTCTAAGTTGTAAAGCATGGTGCACTAAACTATCAAGTAGTCATCATACCGATCTTGTCAAACGTTCATAATGTCTGCATCTGCTCCTGCAACAGTTCTGTCACCTAGTGGTGCATCAAGGACATAATACTTCTGTGCAGCATTGAGGATAATCCTCAGATCACGGAGCTAGTCCGCATCATTGCTACTAACATCTTTCAACTTATTTTTCTCTAGGAACATATCAAAAAATGAACGGGGAGCTACATTGCAAGCTATTGATCTACAACATAGATATGCAAATACTATCAGGACTAAGTTCATGATAAATTAAAGTTCAATTAATCAAATTACTTAAGAACTCCCACTTAGATAGACATCTCTCTAATCATCTAAGTGATCACGTGATCCATATCAACTAAACCATGTCCGATCATCACGTGAGATGGAGTAGTTTTCAATGGTGAACATCACTATGTTGATCATATCTACTATATGATTCACGCTCGACCTTTCGGTCTCCGGTGTTCCGAGGCCATATCTGCATATGCTAGGCCCGTCAAGTTTAACCCGAGTATTCCGCGTGTGCAAAACTAGCTTGCACCCGTTGTATGTGGACGTAGAGCTTATCACACCCAATCATCACGTGGTGTCTCGGACGATGAACTGTCGCAACGGTGCATACTCAGGAAGAATACTTATACCTTGAAATTTAGTGAGAGATCATCTTATAATGCTACCGCCGAACTAAGCAAAATAAGATGCATAAAGGATAAACATCACATGCAATCAAAATATGTGACATGATATGGCCATGATCATCTTGCGCCTTTGATCTCCATCTCTAAAGTACCGTCATGATCTCTATTGTCACCGGCATGACACCATGATCTCCATCATCTTGATCTCTATCAACATGTCATCATATGGTCATCTTGCCAACTATTGCTCTTGCAACTATTGCTATCGCATAGCGATAAAGTAAAGGAATTATTTGGCGCGTGCATCTTATGCAATAAAGAGATAACCGTAAGGCTTCTGCCAGTTGCTGATAACTTCAAAAAAACATGATCATCTCATACAACAATTTATATCTCATCACGTCTTGACCATATCACATCACAACATGCCCTGCAAAAACAAGTTAGACGTCATCTACTTTGTTGTTGCAAGTTTTACGTGGCTGCTATGGGCTGAGCAAGAACCGTTCTTACCTACGCATCAAAAACCACAACGTAGTATAGTGATTGCTTTTTGATCTTCAGAAAGAACCATGTTCATTGAAACCGATTCAACTAAAGTTGGAGAAACAGACACCCACTAGCCACCTGTGTGCAAAGCATGGCGGTAGAACCAGTCTCGCATAAGCGTACGCGTAATGTCGGTCTGGGCCGCTTCATCCAACAATACCGCCGAATCAAGAATCAACTAGTAACGGCAAGCAATATGTATATACCCGCGCCCACAACTCCTTTGTGTTCTACTTGTGCATATAACATCTATGCATAAACCTGGCTCGGTTGCCACTGTTGGGGAACGCAATAATTTCAAAAAAAAATCCTACGCACACGCAAGATCATGGTCATGCATAGCAAAGAGAGGGGAGAGTATCGTCTACGTACCCTCATAGACCGTAAGCGGAAGCATTATGACAACGCAGTTGATGTAGTCGTACGTCTTCACGATCGACCGATCTAGCACCGAAGGTACGGCACCTCCATGATCTGCACACGTTCGGCTCGGTGACGTCCCGTGAACTCATGATCCAGTAGAGCTTCGAGGGAGAGTTTCGTCAACACAATGGCATGATGACGGTGATGATGTTGCTACCAGAACATGGCTTTGCCTAAGCACCGCTATGATATTACCGAGGTGGATTATGGTGGAGGGGGGCACCGCACACGGCTAAAAGATCAATGATCAACTTGTGTGTCCATGGGGTGCCCCCTCCCTCGTTTATAAAGGAGTGGAGGGGGGGGGGACGGGGCCGGCCTCCTAGGCGCGCCCTAAGGGGAGTCCTACTCCCACCGGGAGTACGATTCCCCCTTGCCTTGTTGGATTTAGGAGACAAGGAAGGAGGAGGGAGGAGGAAGGAAAGGGGGGGCGGCCCCCCTCCCAATTCGGATTGGGCTTGGGGGGCGCCCCCTCCTTTGCTCCTTCCCCCTCTCTCCCACTAAGGCCAAATAAGGTCCATATACCTCCCGGGGGTTCCGGTAACCTCCCGGTGCTCCGGTATACTCCCGATTTCATCTGGAACCATTTCGATGTCCAAACATAGGCTTCCAATATATCGATCTTTACGCCTCGACCATTTCAAGACTCCTCGTCATGTCCGTGATCAAATCCGGGACTCCAAACTACCTTCGGTACATCAAAACACATAAACTCGTAATACCGATCGTCACCAAACATTAAGCGTGCGGGCCCTACGGGTTCGAGAACTATGTAGACATGACCGGGACTCACTTCCGGTCAATAACCAATAGCGGAACCTAGATGCTCATATTGGTTCCTACATATTCTACGAAGATCTTTATCGGTCAAACCGCATAACAACATACGTTGTTCCATTTGTCATCGGTATGTTACTTGCCCGAGATTCGATCGTCGATATCTCAATACCTAGTTTAGTCTCGTTACCGGCAAGTCTCTTTACCCGTACCGTAATGCATCATCCCGCAACTAACTCATTAGTCACAATGCTTGCAAGGCTTATAGTGATGTGCATTACCGAGAGGGCCCAGAGATACCTCTCCGATACTCAGAGTGATAAATCCTAATCTCGATCTATGCCAACTCAACAAACACCATTGGAGACACCTGTAGAGCACCTTTATAATCACCCAGTTACATTGTGATGTTTGGTAGCACACAAAGTCTTCCTCTGGTATTCGAGAGTTGCATAATCTCATAGTCATAGGAACATGTATAAGTTATGAAGAAAGCAATAGCAACAAACTAAACGATCATCATGCTAAGCTAAAGGATGGGTCAAGTCAATCACATCATTCTCTAATGATGTGATCCCGTTCATCAAATGACAACTCTTGTCCATGGCCAAGAAACTTAACCATCTTTGATCAACGAGCTAGTCAAGTAGAGGCATACCAGTGACACTTAGTTTGTCTATGTATTTACACATGTACTAAGTTTCCGGTTAATACAATTATAGCATGAATAATAAACATTTATCATGATATAAGGAAATAAATAATAACTTTATTATTGCCTCTAGGGCATATTTCCTTCAATTTCTACATATGATGAAATAGTGCTGACCATGACCAAGTTACCTAAAGAAATTGTTGTGGAGATCATAATTGTGGGATGCTGGAACACTTGGTTGGTTTGGAATGATAAAATTTTCAGATCTGCTCCACCACACTGTTGGAATTCCGTCTACAGGATCGATCACATCAAATAGCGATGAACACATGCGCACACAAAAACTTTAGCCAAGGGCCCTTGTCGTTCCCTCTATTGTTCCCTCTTTATTTATTTCCTTAGTTTTCTTCACCGTGTTGATACAAAACTTCCACGGAGTGTTACTTATATATAAGCTAGCCATGTACGTAGCAAGCCAACTCTAGCCTAGACTCCAAAGCCTACACAAACTACTAGTACTTAGACAACTGATTACAACTTGCCTAATCAACCTATCCTAACTACGTACGACACGGATAACTCGTACCCTAGCCGGACTTACTACTCAAGAAAGGATTGCTTGCACTAACATCACGTAACTTGACTACTAATCAAGATTATTCTAACATTCTCTTCCTAATCTTGATTCTTTGTCTTCTGTGCTCCTTCAGTCTTGGCTCGTTGTAGATCACCCTTTGTCGACTCATCCGCTCGCACCACGACAAGCAAAATTGTTGGCTTGGTTGTTCACAACAATCTCCCCTTCAATTTTGACTTAGTGAATTTACGGACCACCTCAAATATGCCTTGGACTACCCAGCCTTGCCAGTAACCTGTGGAAAACACCACCTAGTGGACTTCACCATCCATCCTAGCAAGATACATGCCGGCTCCTTGTGGATCACACCACCCTGTGGACTACACCGCCCACTCCAGCCTCATGTAGAGACATGGCATCATTGAAGAGACTCACCTTCACTGGTTTACCGCCCCCACATAGTTGAACTTGATCCTCTCGTCGAGACACATAGACGACCTTGGCAGTTCATCTTCAACGCCTCCTCACGCAGACGAGCACTTGGACATGACGACGACCAACCGACCCACTGACACGACGACGACCAAGACGTGCTGACTCGCATGACTCATTGACTCATCAAACTCCCACGGATGACGGTCTTGACGAATTTCCGGCATCGCACCTCGGCACCACCTCTCCCATTAACGATCTGCTTCCACCACCTTGCCAACGACAGTCTGCCGTCTCTCTCCTTGTCACTCCGTCGAACGACGATCGCACGATCCTCCTCATAGCTGCACCACCCAGCGACTTCATTGCCCGCCCTGAGGCGCTAGTCGGGTCACGACCCCGGGGCAAGCGCGGCTTCAAATCTTGAACCTTGCTCTGATACCAAATGTTGGAATTTCTCCTTTTTCTCCACCGTGTTGATGCAAAACTTCCACGACGTGTTACTTATATATTAGCTAGCCATGTACGTAGCAAGCCAACTCCAGCCTAGACTCCAAAGCCTACACGAACTACTAGTACTTAGACAACTGATTACAACTTGCCTAATCAACCTATCCTAACTACGTATGACACGGACACCTCGTACCCTAGCCGGACTTACTACTCAAGCAATGATTGCTTGCACTAAGATCACGTAACTTGACTACTAATCAAGATTATTTTAACACACACATCAACTCCTGAAAGTTCTATCTCAAAGAAGGATTACAGATTGTAGGACTCAGATCAAAGAATCACAAAGCATCACAGATAGATAGTTGGATAGAACAGAACTTATAAATAGTCTTCATGTTTCCTAGAGAGGGCATTGGTTGAGTCCACATTCTCTACTTGTTTGTAAATGCTTTTTATTAATTTAATTGAAAATACCACAGAACAATTGTTCTACGGTCCGGGTTTAAAAAAAACACCTTGGCATTTGTGTAAATGTATTATAAAGTCCTGCTTTCCCCATTTCCTGATTCTCGACCCCAATCCCAAATCCTAACCTGTAGACACACTCCCACCGTCGAGGGCTCCCAGCGACCGCAACAGCCGGGTATCGCATGGCTCCCGGTGGCCGCGCACGCCGGTATCACATAGTTCCCGGCGTCGCGAAAGAGGGTGGTGGCCGTGGCATTGGCGCATCGTCTGCGAGAGGCAAAGGCGGTGGGTGGCTTGAGGAACGACGTGGATTAGTGGGATTTGACCTTGAATCAATCGCTGTCCTACATCTTTTGTGTATCACTCAACTGATGTAGCATGTTCTGAATAATGAGTATTTGTCTTGTCGAAATATGCTCATGAAATTTGGTGGAATTTTGTACTGCAATGCTGACGATGTTTTGTGTAATCTTGTTGAAGAAATCTTTCCTGCACATATAGAAACTACCTCTATACAGAAACATATTAAGTTCTTTTTCCAGTTTCTTTTACTCTCTCGTTTTCTTTGGACTGGCAAATTATTTTCAACACTAACGCTCCCCTGTTTTAAATTCTACATCCATCCATCCATTCATATACCACACCTAACTGAAGCTCAATCTGTAGCCACACAGTTATCAGAGAGAGAATAGGGAGTGAGTGAGAGTGTGACCAGCAGAGGAACAAGAATAGAGTTCAGGGGAGGAGGAACATAGTTCAGAGGGATGTTTGCAGGCTGCTCCTTCTCGTCCAGTACAGCCTGTCGCTCATCGGCGACGGACTGGCGGGTAGTCATGACCCAAATTGTTGCAAAAAATAAATCTAAACAGTTTAACTTGTACAAGATGATCACCAAATCATCACAGGAATTCTGAATCATACATCATTCAATCAGGAGTTTTCTGAAATAAGAAGGAACCTGGCACGTGCCACTCGCGGACTTGGCATCCGATCTAGCAGCTGCTTGAGTCGTTTGTATCAAACTGTTACCGCATTGTGAGTTATGTGACCACTTTTATGGTTGTTTCAAGGTTGTATATTGATTTTTTAACGTTGTACAAGTTCGTCCACTAATGATGATATTAACTCGAAAAATAACTAGTCGGTGCAAGCTATATTGTTATCGTTATTTCTTTCAGGCAGAAAAGCAAAAAAAATGAAAAATTTAGATCTATTCATCATATAATAGAAGGAACATTAGAAATAATAAAAATTATATCCAGATTGGTCGACCACCTATCAACCACTACAAGTACTATAGTGTGCCGGAGGCGGGCCGCCGTCGTCACCCACCACTCACCGGAGCCTGCCAAAACTTGTTTTAATAGACAATCGGGAAATCGTCGTGCTGCCCCACATGACCAATGCACCTGAAGAACAGCCATCATTGCTGAAGAGAATCTCAGATTGGAAAGATCCAACCCGTGTACACACAAACAAAGATTGGATCCACGGAGATCCATCGAAGACCAAAAACTAACTGAATCCATGAGATTCATTAGAGACACACCTATCGCCCTACGCTCAAGATTATTAACATAAACATACAAAGAAGATATCAAATCCTATTGGTGCTCAGCACCTAAACATAATAGGGTTCCTTCATATCCCCAAGAAATAGGAAGTCTACTCAGACATGAGAATGATAAGCATCAAATGATAAATTATGATGGACACAAATGAACATCCAGGTAATATAAGAATGGATCCACTAAGGGTTTTGTATTACAGAGATGAGAATGGGGCGATGATGATGGAAATGGTTGTTGTGGTAGTCCTCTTGACCGAGACGATGATCTTGCAAAACCCTTTTATTGATTCCCACTCCGGATGAATTCCAAAGGCTAGGGTTTTTGAACCTGACGGAGTTTCTGGCCTCTCTGCTGCTCGTTTTCCCGATCCAATGTCACAGAGTTAAAATAGTCGACCAAGCAGTGGCGGCGGCTACTGGTACAAGAACTCATACCAGGCGCCGCCTTCTCCTTTGGAAGCCATGTTGTGGTTTTGTTCCCTTTTGCCTTGTACTTTTTATGGCATGTTTTTATGATGTAAATTAACATGATTTTCACACCATATCTTTGAATTTTCTTCCTTTGCCTAGAAAATTCCTCCGCTTTAAGGATCTTGGTAAAATCAATAAAAACGTGTGCAAACGCGGTAAAATTATGACTATTCCTATGACTACATCAGAAAACTAAACATAAACCATGATGCAATTTTGGACTCATCGGGGAGCTCGAGCGCACATAGTCGTTACACCATCGCACCCCAGCGCAACTGAGGGAGGCCTCTGTTGGAAATATGAACAAGTTACTACGAGATTTAATCCGAATAATTAGAAGATAAATCATGACTACAGTAGCAGAGATTAAACTAATCATGCGAACTAGCATAGCAGATGAACAGATCACATCTAGGGCACATACTAAAAACAAGAATTCTACCACGATCTCGAACAAGAAGGATAGAATAACATACGGTGCAGCGGGTGCAGCACCGCCGGCGTTGACGTTGTCGCCCATGTCGTCGAGGATTAGGTTACCGAGGTCGGGGAAGAAGTCGTCGTTCGCGAAGTCGTCGCTGCCAGCAGTCGCGCGAGTGCGCTCCCCAAAAACCTGATCGCCCCTCTCCCGTGCAGGATCACGAGAGGCGGGGTTCCGGAGGCCTGCTGTCCCTTCTCCCGGTACACGCCGAAAGGAGGGATGAAGAAGACTTGCTTGGCGGTGCAATGATCTGAAACGGTGGTGAGAAACCATACGAAGCGGCGACGGCTAGGGTAGACGTATGCCTGACTATATAGTGTGGGCCGGGTAGGTCATGGGAGTAAACCCCACGTCCGAGTCGTCACGATCCAAAAGAATCGGAAACGGTTTAGTAATTAATGCGTCCGTTAATTATTAATTAATGACTCATTAATTTTTCCCGAGCAACAAAAATATAGACAACGTGCATAGCTCTGTCCTCGGCTCGGCTCAATCCCGCAACCCGTGGCGCGGCGCGGCGTGGCGAGGTGTGGCAAGCTAGGAGGAGGAGCGCGCGTGTAGGTATCCTCTTCTCATGCTCATACAAGTGGTAGAAGAGCTCACCTTATAAAAAGGTGCAACTCTCTCTCAACTTTCGGGGCGGGACTAAACTTTAGCCTCACTCACTCCACTCACATGTGTGCATGAATGGGCCAAGAGAATTTCCGAATTTTAGTTGGGCTTTGGGCCAAAGACCTACTAGCAAAATTCTAATAATCCCCCACAAAGTCTCATTGGCACATCTCATCATTTAGTTACAAAACATTGTTTATATAGCGGTGCTTAGTGGAGACTGTGAAGTTGAACTTCCACTTAGAGATTTATGCTACACTAGATCACAACTTGAATAGTGGACTGTGCCTTGAACTACAAGTTTTCTGCGAGACTAGTTTCACACAAATTCTTGACCGATACTGGGCTGCCGCAAGGCTTCCCCGCGGGTGAAGCGTATACGTCATACTCCAGGGCCTTTTCATGAATTTATTAGAGAACACCCAATTCTCACAGACTGTGACGTTAACAGTCAAATTCATATAGGTGTGTTCCTCAGAAGATGTTCTGCAGGACAACATCTCTGCTTACTCGAATAAGCCACTTGGAACACATTAAGATAAATATCAACCTGCCATGCAGATCAGGAGAGTATTGCATCTTCATGGAGTGGGATAGGTAATATAGGGATACTCTCCTCCCAGCTGACCAACAGCTTGTCTCCCACTTCTACTTCACGAGATCTCCGATCACATAGAGTGGGTTACCACTATGGACAACTCATGCGATGGGTCTCAGACCCATCTCCATCGATGCATTATCTATCACATTACGTGATAGACCCTTTGTGAAGGGATCTGCCAAATTTTTCGACGTTTGGATATAATCCAACGTAATAACTCCGGAATTCCTCAATTTTCTGACATATTTCAGTCTCCTCTTCACATGCCTTGATGACTTCATATTATCCTTTGAACTGTTTATTTTAACAATCACAGTTTGATTATCACAGTTCATCAGGATAGGGGGTATTGGTTTTTCAACCATAGGTAAGTCCATCAAGAGTTCACGAAGCCACTCTACTTCAACAGTGGCAGTGTCTAATGCTGTGAGTTCTGCTTCCATAGTTGACCTCGTTAACATGGTCTGCTTGCAAGACTTTCAGGAAACAGCGCCACCACCAAGTGTGAAAACATAACCACTTGTGGCCTTAATCTCATCAGCATCAGATATCCAGTTTGAGTCACTATAACCCTCCAGTACCCTTGGATCCCCGGTGTAGTGAATCCCATAGCTCGCGGTGCCTTTCAAATAGCGCATAACTCTCTCAAGCGCATGCCAATAATCATCTCCCAATTTTGACACAAACCGACTCAGCTTGCTCACAGCAAAAGAGATGTCAGGCCTGGTGACACTCGCCAAATACATAAGCGAGCCAATAATCTGAGAATACCTTAGTTGATCTCTAGCAATCCGTCGGTTCTTCCGAAGCAACACACTAGCATCATATGGAGTTGGAGAAGGTGTGCAGTCGCTATACCCAAAATGACTCAAGACCTTTTCCACACAGTGAGACTGAAGCAGTGTGATCCCACCATTTCTCATCTCTCAACAGCTTGATGTTTAAGATAACATCAGCTACTCCTAGATCCTTCATCTCAAAATAGCGAGATAAGAAATCCTTAACCTCCTTGATTAAATCAAGTTTGGTTCCAAAGATCAGTATGTCATCGACATACAGACAAAGAATAACTCCTTCGCCCCCACCATAGCGATAGTACACGCACTTGTCACCATCGTTTACTACAAAGATGGCAGCAGTTAATGTTCTTTCGAACTTCTCATGCCACTCCTTAGGAGCTTGTTTAAGGACATATAAAGACTTTAATAACTTGCACACCTTTCCTTCATGACCAGGTACTACAAAACCATCTGGCTGATCCATATAAATTTCCTCCTTCAACTCTCCATTGAGGAAAGCTGTCTTAACGTCCATTTGATGAACGAGAAAACCATGTGAGGCAGCCAGTGATAGTAGCACCCGAATTGTGGTAAGTCTAGCCACGGGTGAGTAAGTGTCAAAGAAGTCTTCACCTTCTTTCTGGGTATAACCCTTGGCCACAAGCCGTGCCTTGTACTTTTCAATCGTACCATCAGATCTAAGCTTCTTCTTAAACACCCACTTACATCCTACAGGTTTGCACCCATAAGGACGATCAGTGATCTCCCAGGTACCACTAGCTAAGATGGAATCCATCTCGCTACATACAGCTTCCTTCCAGTAGTCAGCATCAGGAGACGCATAGGCTTCTGAAATAGTCCTGGGTGTGTCATCCACGAGGTACACAATGAAATCATCACCAAAGGACTTTGCAGTCCTCTGTCTCTTACTCCTCACAGGAGTTCCATTGTCACCCTCAACAGGATTCTCAACGTGTTCCATCGCAATGGTGGGTTCAGGAATTATACTGAATTCCTCACTAGATGGAGTAGGTATCTCCTGATTTGATGAACTCGACATATCCTTCATAGGAAATATGTCCTCAAAGAAAGTTGCATCATTTGACTCCATAATCGTACCAACATGCATGTCGGATACCTCAGATTTTATTATCAAAAATCTATAGCCGATGCTATGAAAAGCATAGCCCAGAAGAACACAATCCACGGTTTTTGGTCCAAACTTGCACTTCTTAGGAATTGGTATATTGACTTTCGCCAGACAACCCCAAGTATGTAGGTAAGAGAGTTTCGATCTTTTCCTTTCCCATTCCTCAAACGGAGTCATGGTCTTATGCTTTGTGGGAACTCGGTTTAGGTCATGACACGCAGTCATTAGCGCCTCCCCCCACCATTCCTTGGAAAGACCCGATGTGTCTAACATGGTGTTAACCATATCAGTTAGAGTTCGGTTCTTTTTTCCGGCTACCCCATTTGACTGAGGTGAGTAGGGAGGCGTCCTCTCATGGATTATACCATGTTCCGTACAAAATAGATCAAATTCATTGGAAAAATACTCTCCACCACGATCGGACCTAAGTCGTTTAATTTTTCGATCAAGTTGGTTCTCTACCTCAGCTTTATAGTTTTTGAAGAAAGTTAAAGCCTCATCTTTTGATTTCAGGAGATACACATAACAATATCTAGTGGAGCCATCAATCAATGTCATGAAGTATCTCTTTCCACCTTTTGTCAACACGCCATTCATCTCACAAAGATCGGAATGTATAAACTCTAGTGGCGCCAAGTCTCTTGCCTCTGCAGTCTTATAGGACTTGCGAGGTTGCTTAGCTTGCACACATACTTGGCACTTAGAGCCTTTGACAGTAGAGATTTTCGGAATTAAATTCATATTGGCTAGCCGCGTCATGCAACCAAAGTTAATGTGACAAAGTCGTGAATGCCAAATATCAGACTCATTGTTGTGGCAAACATTATTAATAACTTTAGTGCAAATATCTGATAAAGACAGGCGGAACAAGCCTCCTCTCTCATAGCCTTTTCCAACAAATTGTCCATACTTAGAAATTACAACTTTATTGGATTCGAAAACCAACATAAAACCATCTCGACATAAACGGGAACCACTAACGAGATTTTTATTTATGGACGGCACATGATGAACGTTCTTCAGACGCACAGTCTTCCCCGAAGTAAACTTCAGATCGACCGTACCAACATCTCGAACGATGGCATGTGACCCGTTCCCCATCAGCACGGGTGAAGTCCCTGTTGCCTGGTAAGAAGAAAACATGGAGGCGTCAGCACAAACATGTGCATTGGCACCGGTGTCAATTAACCAATCAGGGGACTGAAATACTGAAAGGATGGTAGGAAAAATACCGTACCCTGATTCCTTCATATCAATATCACCGATGACAACATTAGCGGACTTGCAGCTCTTCTCATGTTCACGCTCCTCAAAGCGGTTAGGACACTTTAGAGCCCAGTGATTAGGATCACCGCAGACATGAAAAGTCCCTTCCCCTTCTTATGAGAATTCTTCTTGAAGTTGGTAGAATGTGATGGCTTGTTCTTTGTATCAAACTTGTCTTTGCCCTGAGTTTTGTTCTTATTGTTTTTGAACTTGTTGGGCTGGGAGTTCTTCTTCTATACCATGTGCGCATTAGAACCTCCCTCAGCAACTCGAGCACGTGTGTCCTTTGCTCTCGCCTTCTCTTCAACATCAAGAGTACCAATGAGATCCGCAACGGAAAACTTATGTCTCTTGTGTTTCAGGGAAGTAGCAAAATTGTTCCACGAAGATGGAAGCTTGGCAATTATGCTCCGGCAACAAATTTGTCCGGCAACACACACTTGAAGTACTCAAGTTCTTTTGCGAGCGACTGTATCTCATGAGCCTGCTGTACAACAAGGCGCTCATCAGTCATCTTGTAGTCATAAAATTGCTCCATGACGTACAACTCATTGTCGGCGTCTGAGGCACCAAACTTGGCCTCGAGCGTAGCCCACATGTCCTTGCCGTTGTCAAACGACATATACGAATCCACAATGGAGTCATCAAGAACACTCGGAAGAGCGCCTTTAAAGAGGGTATCGATCTTCTCGAAAGCTTCCAGCTGTGCTAGATTAAGATCGCCCTCAGGCTTGCCCTTGGTGGTGTCATAGCAGCTCATGGTCTGAAACCAGTAGACTGCTCTCGTGCGCCACCTCTTATATTGCGCCCCCTTAAAGGCAGGCGGCTTCAGATGCGCAGCAAAACCACTCGGAGTAAATTGCCTATAATCAGGTTTTTGGATTGTTGGAAATATGAACAAGTTACTACGAGATTTAATCCGAATAATTAGAAGATAAATCATGACTATAGTAGCAGAGATTAAACTAATCATGCGAACTAGCATAGCAGATGAACAGATCACATCTAGGGCACATACTAGAAACATGAATTCTACCACGATCTCGAACAAGAAGGATAGAATAACATACGGTGCAGCGGGTGCAGCACCGCCGGTGTTGATGTTGTCGCCCATGTCGTCGAGGATGAGGTTGTCGAGGTCGGGGAAGAAGTCGTCGTTCGCAAAGTCGTCGCTGCCAGCAGTCGCGCGAGTGCGCTCCCCAAAAACCTGATCGCCCCTCTCCCGTACAGGATCACGAGAGACGGGCTTCCGAAGGCCTGCTATCCCTTCTCCCGGTGCACGCCGAAAGAAGGGATGGAGAAGACTTGCTTGGTGGCGCAATGGTCTGGAACGGTGGTGAGAAACCATACGAAGCGGTGGCGGCTAGGGTAGACGTCTGCCTGACTATATAGTGCGGGCCGGGTAGGTCGTGGGAGTAAACCCCACGTCCGAGTCGTCACGATCCAAAAGAATCGGAAACGGTTCAGTAATTAACCGTCTATTAATTATTAATTAATGACTCATTAATTTTTCCCGAGCAGCAAAAATATAGACAACGTGCATAGCTCTGTTCTCGGCTCAATCCCGCAACCCGCGGCGCGTCGTGACGAGGCGAGCGAGGAGGAAGAGCGCGCGTGTAGGTCTCCTCTTCTCATGCTCATACAAGTGGTAGAAGAGCTCACCTTATAAAGAGGTGCAACTCTCTCTCAACTTTCGGGATGGGACTAAACTTTAGCCTCACTCACTCTACTCACATTTGTGCATGAATGGACCAAGAAAATTTTAGAATTTTAGTTGGGCTTTGGGCCAAAGGCCTACTAGCAAAATTCCAACAGCCTCCACCTCCTTGGCAAAGGCCATTGCGAGGTGTTGTCGGGGGCGTCATTACGGGCGAGCGGCGTGACGCTACTCTCATCATCTAGCACACACTTGTACTCAGTATCACAGCGTAGGCCACCTGATCGACATACCACCAGCAGGCGAGACGTGGATGTGAGGGCCCGATGACCTGCAGTGTTGCCTCCTAGGTCTCGGCCTACACCTCTCAGCGTTCTCACGGGCCTACGGCCAGCGATCCAGCACATAGGCCAGCCACGCAGCCTCTCTTGGTGTGCTCCTCCTCGTTGTCCTTGATGTCCTTCTTTCTCCTGGTACCCCAAAGCTCCTCGATGATGGGATACCGGGGACGTCCGACGCGACACCCTTCTCGGCGAGAGACGGTGAGGTGTCCTCCTCATCTCGGCGTAGCGAGGTGTGGCACTCGGCTCTGAGCCCCACTGCACTGATGACGCGTGGGATACGGATGAGTAGCATCAAGGCATACTAAGCGAGGGCTAGAGTGAGCGGTTGAATGGTCGGTAAGGGAGTATGAGGAGAGAAACGTGATTAAAGTGAGTGCTATGTTGAACACCAGTTTGACGTACTCCCTCCGGTTCGGAAATACTACTTGTCCTAAAAATGATTGTATTCCGAACGAAAGGAGTAGTAGTTATAGTCAGCTGGAATCTCGAGGGCATGCGTGAATGTCGTCTGGGACATGACCACGGCGAAATTCAATAGACTGCATGCACACGCCGATGTGGCGTGTAACGAAAAAAAATTGAAATTATGGTTGCCATGTCCCATTCCGTCATAACGTATGCTAGGCAAACACGTATATACATCGGTTCATTTGGCATGACAAGTAGTGGGTTACACAGAGGAGGAAATGATTCATATGAGATGTCAACATGACAGCAACAAGCGAAGACGACGCACAGGGGCATGTAACTAATTGCTTCGCATTGTTCAGTGGCGCAAGAACAATTCGTGAAATTTGAGTGTCAGCCTTTAAATATTCGAGTTCGGTAGTGACACGAACCAAACCTTTTCTAACATGGTTTCATCAAAAGCTCTCTTAGCTATAATAACCAGTAGTTTTCTTTTTTTTTGCCCGAGTTTTCATCTGTTTTTTTCTTGTTTTAATCTTTTTCTTTTTCTTTTTTAAAATTCGTGAACTTTTATTGAATTTACGAAATATTTTCCAAATCTGTGAATTTTTTGAATCCTTATTTTTTTAAAAAAAATCCTGAACTTTTTTCAAATGCGCTAACCTTTTTTCAAAATTGATGAACTTTTTTCACATAGATTTGTTTTTTCAAAATCAATGATTTTTTTCAAAAACCGGCTGGCAAGATGAGGTTCCCAAAAGCGGGAACATTTTTTTGCAACTTTCTTTAGTGAACTTTGTTTTTGAAAACCAAAGAAAATTTTCATATCCGTGAACATTTAAAAAAAAAATCCATGAACGCTTAGGCCGGCCTAATAGGTGACAGGAGCGATGTTGTCCCCTAGTTGGGCCAAAGCCTAAGCATTTTTTATTTTTTCTTTTTTCTTTTCTTTTTCTGTTAATTCTTTTTTCTGCTTTTTGAAATTTATTATTGTTTTAAAACTTGGTTACTTTTTTAGATAATAATTGTAATTACTTTTTTACTTCAAACCTGACATGGAAGACAAAACAAACAACATTTTTAACAGTGGGTGCTCATGTGGCCACAAGGCTCCGTCTGAGAGCATGTTGTATCCGGTGAACTTTATTCAAATACAAAACAAACATTTTTCAATTATATGGTGAACTTTTTGAAATGCACGCTAAACGAAATTGCTATACACGATGAACATGTTCTTATACACAGTGAATATTTTTTCCAATGCATGGTGAACATTTTTCTTCAATATGGAGAACTTTTTTTAACATGATAATTTTTTTGGAAAGTGAACAAAATTAGAATTTCAAACTTTTATTGGTTCTGTCATCGAGTAACCCAACCAACTCAGGCACCCGTTGGTTCTGGCATTTTATTACGTTTTCATTTTACTAATTCAATGCATGGCATGGTTGATGCATTTCCTCTTGACCATCACCCTCCTAGTCCCCTTTATATACTAGAGCTCCACCGACTGGACGCTAGAGCAAGCCCCTAAAACAACACAGGACAGACGTGACGCAACGTGCGTTTGGTATCCGAATTCGTTCAATTTTTGCATGGGGAACTACCATGGGCGTGCAACATGCTGGCCAAATTTGATGTCATTTCGTGCATGACAACAAATACACCCTGTTCGACCGTGACTTCGGGTCTACCGGTAGTGTAAGTCTTGAAGCACTTTTTTTCAACTACACCAAATGTACCCAAAATTTCCCCACATAATGGCATCACCATGGCTAGCATGCATGCCTAAGTTTCATTCATTTCTGGCATTCTATGCATTTTCTATGGTTTTCTAGATGAAAAAACCCTAAAATACAGTCCTGGCATGACGGAACATGTTCGTTGTCCGAATTCATTCATTTTTGCGTGGGAGCGGAGCTGCTCCAGTGTTGTGTCGGGCCGCAATGTCGCGTATCCATCGGCGGTGATGTGCCACTCCTTCGGCAGTCATGCCGACGATGGAATGAGCAGTTCGAAGCGGCTCAACTCTGCATGCGGCCACGAGAGAGTTGACGGCCAAGATCGACCGTCTCGCTGTCGGATCCGGAGCTTGCCATCGAGAAGAGTAGGGGCGGCGGGGGTCTAAGGAGGAGGAGGGCGGCGTGCGGCGGCTGGCCGACCCCAGCTTTTTATAGCCTGGGGGCTGCGGGGGGACGAGGTTGGAGGGCGCCGCATCGATGTGAATGCCAAGGCAGGCAGCGCGACGTGATGACTTAATGGCGAGGCGGGCGATGCGGCATGCGAGCGATAGGCGGCGGCGGATGTGGCACGACAGGCGAGATGGCGGAGGTAAGCGGTAGGGGGTGCAGCCATGATTGTCAGCCGGTCACGTTGAACCGCCCCACATGCCACGGCTCGTCACGCAACACAAATATCATGACCCGGCGCCGACAAAAATAAAAAATAAATCATTGCTGCCTTATGGATGAAAAAAAAAGCCTAAAATCTGTCACAACAAGCCTTCGTATCTTAATGGGTAGTTCAAATGTGCTAATGGCCCCTGTGCAATAGGTTGCAAGATCGACTCTGCATGCCGTCCTTTTGTTTACTTTCTCAAAAACAAATCACGCCACCCAATGAATAAAAAAATACGCCTTACAAAAACAAATCACGCCACCTAGCGAATAAAAAAATACGCCTTGCAAAAACAAATCAAGCCACCCCAGCAGATGAAAAAATACGTCTTGCACTGCGGATGTATGAATACATATCATAGTACGCGGGTGAGCGGGCCACTTTTACAAATATATGGTCACCATGCCCTTATCGATGAAGGGGTATCAGATAATCTAGTATGGGAAGAAAAAAACAAGGCTACGAAACTTCGCTCAAGTTGTCGTCACAAGCTCCGGAATGCTACCTGGGTGTTCATATCGGTGTCCTCGGACGACCAAACAGGTGCTGCATCAGCCCCATCTATGCATATCGGAGGCACTAAAACCCATTAAGGAAGAAAGAAAGGGCTAGCGCTGGGTTATGCCAAGTGAGGCCCGCTGGTTGGCTCCGATGGAATGTTTTTTTTCTTTCTTTCTTTCTTTTTTTTCCTTTTTTAAGATGGGGGTGAAGTTTTTTCCTAAGGTTTTTTACATGAAGGTGAGGATCCATGTATTTTTTTAATCAAAACAAACCTATAATTTGCCATGTGGCACTTGCTGGTTGGCTGAGTGAGGAAGGTTCTTTTTTTTAAGATGATGACTATGTTTTTTTGTTTTAAATGAAGGTTAGAACCCATGTTTTTAATAAGAAGGAAACGGGCCCATAATTTTCTCGCAGGCGGCGTCAACCGCTAGTCCAGCTTTAAACCTGTTGTTTCATGCATGCATCCACCGATCCACGTGTGAAGGCTCTAGGCATGAGCTCGAACAAAAGACTTGGCTTGACGGTGCGCACGCGGATGAATTGCAAGCGTGCGAAGACCTCTGAGGTTGACAACGATCGAAAGCAAGGGACGAACATGTCAGAGTTCGAAAGTTTGACCACGGCTGGGCATGCCGGCTGGAATCAATAGCCTCGTGCGTCTTCTTGCCTTATGCACACACACCAAACACTAGATATATGATTGATTGTTTTCCATTAGAAAAACCCATCAGTAGACTCGGACTATCAGGTTGGATTCTATCAGACTAGTCCTAAACCGTTGGATTGAAGGCTAGATGTACGCCCGATTTGGTAGTTAGACCATGCGCGAGACTATTTTATGTCCGTGTAATTAGTCTTATGTGGATCTGAGATAACCCAGCATCCGATACTTAGTTTGCTAGGATTTTCACTAGTTAGTACTCTCTTTCATTCACAGATATATGATGTTTTTAACTATTTTTGAATTGAATGTATATAGAGGCGTTTTAGTGTGGTATTCACTCATTTCAGCCCGCACATATTGAAATATCTAAAACATATTATATTTCTAAATGGAGGGTATTTTTATTAATGATTAGCAGCCATAAACCATGGAAAATCTGATTAGCAATATGTTGCCCTTTGCCCTTTTTTCTCGGAAAACTCTATCCAACCTATCTAAAACATATAAGATCTTTGGTAGTGGGAGTATTAAGTATTATGCATGCCAAATAGATAATTTTAGTGACGTGGCATGTAATTAAATAAAAAGAGGAGGGATTGAGTATCATATCATGATATAATATCATAATAGATGCTATGATATTATGTGTCATGGATGATAATGAATAAGATCATCAAAAATACCATTCTAGTTTTGGATTTAAAGAAAATATTGAGGATAACTGCATTTATGCAAAGTTTAAAAATGGAAAATATATTTTCCTAATCTTGTATGTGGATGATATTCTGCTTGCTAGCAGTGATGTTAGTCTACTACAAGAAACAAAGAAGTTCTTATCCTCAAATTTTGACATAACAGATCTTGGTGAAGCATCACATGTTTTGGGCATAGAAATTCACCGAGATAGGAACAATGGAGTCTTAGGACTATCGCAGAAAGCATATTTAAAAAAGGTTCTTAAAAAGTATAATATGCATGTGAGTAAAGCCACACCTGCTCCTATAGTGAAGGGCGATAGTTTTGGGAAATTCCAATGTCCTAAGAGCATCTCCAACAGGCGCCGGTCGCGCCGCGCGCAAAAGACACATATGCCGCGCGCGCATTGGCTGGTTAGGCGTGGCGCGCAGCGCTAGCTCCAACGGCTGCGCTAAAATGCAGCGCGCGCGCGTCGCTCTGGCAGCGCGCCAAAATGCAGCGCGCGCGTCCCGCCGGTGCATTGCATATGGCATTTTTCAACACAAAATGATGAACATTTTCAACACAATAAAAATTTCACACAAACAAATTGATGAAGTTCATGCCCATAAGTTTAAAATCATGCCCACAAGTTCATCCAACCAAGTTCAAAATGCAAATCAAGTTCAATACACAAAGGAAAGGCACATCATTCCTCGTCCTCGTCCTCGTCTTCGTCCTCGTCCTCATCTTCGGAAGACGATTCTTCCGCCTCCGAAGATGAATCTTCCTCCCTCTCGAGCATCGCATCACGTGATGCTCCGACGGTGTTGGCAAGATCTTCAACGGCATTTTCATGGGAATGTGTGCGAGGAGGCTCATCGAAAGACATTCCGCCCATGGCGGACGGAGGTGCACCCATGCCTCCCATGAGAGAAGCAAAACTCATGCCTCCCATCATGGCCATAGCGTCGGGGGGTGCTCCAAAGCCAGCCATGCCTCCCATTGCACCTAAACTGCCCACGGTACCTCCGAAGCCACCCATGGCACCCATGGCGCCGAGGCCACCGCCACCCATGGCGCCGAGGCCACCGCCACCCATGGCGCCGAGGCCACCGCCACCCATTGCACGAACCATGGCTCTTTTTTGGATCAAGACTTCTTGTTGGGCAAGATTGACATACTCCTTTTGCACCGCATTGAGGTTAGTTGTGTCCAAGAAGAACAAGTGCTTCTCCCATTCCAACAACCTAGTTCGCTCCTCATTGCTCACCTTCCTCTCCTCCAAAGCCACCTTCCTCTCCTCGGCCGCCACCCTCCTCTCCTCGGCCGCCAACCTCCTCTCCTCGGCCGCGGCATCTTGGGTCCTTGCCATTTTCCTCACCTCGTCCGCGCCCGTCCGTCGCACGCCCCGCAAGCTTCTTCCTCTTTGCCTTGGAGGTGCCGGAGCCGTTCGCCGCCTTGTTTTTCTTCGCCGATGTCTTGCCCTTCTTTAGCCGCGCCGCATTGGGGAGCTTTGAGGAGGAGGGGGTGGCGGCTCGGGCCGGCGCCGGCGCTGTTGGGGAACGTTGCAGAAAACAAAAAAAATCCTACGGTTTCACCAAGATCCATCTATGAGTTCATCTAGCAACGAGTGATCGGATTGCATCTACATACCTTTGTAGATCACGCGCGGAAGCGTTCAAAGAACGGGGATGAGGAAGTCGTACTCGACGTGATCCAAATCACCAGAGATCCTAGCGCCGAATGGACGGCACCTCCGCGTTCAACACACGTACGGTCAGCATGACGTCTCCTCCTTCTTAATCCAGTAAGGGGGAAGGAGAGGTTGAGGAAGGTGGCTCCAGCAGCAGCACGACGGCGTGGTGGTGGTGGAGCAGTAGTACTCCGGCAGGGCTTCGCCAAGCTCTATGGAGGAGGAGGAGGTGTTGGAGAGGGAGAGGGAGGCACCAAAGGCGTGGGTTTGAAGCCCTTCCTCCCTACACTATATATAGGGGGCCTAGGGGGGCGCCGGCCCTAGGAGATGCAATCTCCTAGGGGGGCGGCGGCCAAGGGGGGTAGAGTGCCCCCCAAGGCAAGTGGGGAGCCCCCCCCCCACCCTAGGGTTTCAACCCTAGGCGCAAGGGGTGGGCCTTGGGGGGCGCACCAGCCCACTATGGGCTGGTTCCCCTTTCCACTTCAGCCCATGGGGCCCTCCGGGATGGGTGGCCCCACCCGGTGGACCCCCGGGACCCATCCGGTGGTCCCGGTACAATACTGGTGACCCCCGAATCTTTCCCGATGGCTGAAACCTTACTTCCTATATATAATTCTTTACCTCCGGACCATTCCGGAACTCCTCGTGACGTCCGGGATCTCATCCGGGACTCCGAACAACTTTCGGGTTACTGCATATTCATATCTCTACAACCCTAGCATCACCGAACCTTAAGTGTGTAGACCCTACGGGTTCAGGAGACATGCAGACATGACCGAGCTGGCTCTTCGGTCAATAACCAACAGCGGGATCTGGATACCCATGTTGGCTCCCACATGCTCCTCGATGATCTCATCGGATGAACCACGATGTCGAGGATTCAAGCAACCCCGTATACAATTCCCTTTGTCAATCGGTATGTTACTTGCCCGAGATTCGATCGTCGGTATCCCAATACCTCGTTCAATCTCGTTACCGGCAAGTCACTTTACTCGTACCATAATGCATGATCCCATGACCAGACACTTGGTCACTTTGAGCTCATTATGATGATGCATTACCGAGTGGACCCAGAGATACCTCTCCGTCATACGGAGTGACAAATCCCAGTCTTGATCCGTGTCAACCCAATAGACACTTTCGGAGATACCCGTAGTATACCTTTATAGTCACCCAGTTATGTTGTGACGTTTGGTACACCCAAAGCACTCCTACGGTATCCGGGAGTTACACGATCTCATGGTCTAAGGAAAAGATACTTGACATTGGAAAAACTCTAGCAAACGAACTATACGATCTTGTGCTATGTTTAGGATTGGGTCTTGTCCATCACATCATTCTCCTAATGATGTGATCTCGTCATCAATGACATTCAATGTCCATAGTCAGCAAACCATGACTATCTGTTGATCAACGAGCTAGTCAACTAGAGGCTTACTAGGGACATGTTGGTGTCTATGTATTCACACATGTATTACGATTTCCGGATAACACAATTATAGCATGAATAAAAGAAAATTATCATGAACAAGGAAATATAATAATAATTCTTTTATTATTGCCTCTAGGGCATATTTCCAACAGTCTCCCACTTGCACTAGAGTCAATAATCTAGTTACATTGTGATGAATCGAACACCCATGGAATTCTGGTGTTGATCATGTTTTGCTCTAGGGAGAGGTTTAGTCAACGGATCTGCTACATTCAGGTCCGTATGTACTTTACAAATATCTATGTCTCCATCTTGAACATTTTCACGAATGGAGTTGAAGCGACGCTTGATGTGCCTGGTCTTCTTGTGAAACCTGGGCTCCTTGGCAAGTGCAATAGCTCCAGTGTTGTCACAGAAGAGTTTGATCGGCCCAGACGCATTGGGTATGACTCCTAGGTCGGTGATGAACTCCTTCACCCAAATTGCTTCATGCGCTGCCTCTGAGGCTGCCATGTACTCCGCTTCACATGTAGATCCCGCCGCGACGCTCTACTTGCAACTGCACCAGCTTACTGCCCCACCATTCAAAATATACACGTATCCAGTTTGTGACTTAGAGTCATCCAGATCTGTGTCGAAGCTAGCGTCGACGTAACCCTTTACGACGAGCTCTTCGTCACCTCCATAAACGAGAAACATTTCCTTAGTCCTTTTCAGGTACTTCAGGATATTCTTGACCGCTGTCCAGTGTTCCTTGCCGGGATTAGTTTGGTACCTACCTACCAAACTTACGGCAAGGTTTACATCAGGTCTGGTACACAGCATGGCATACATAATAGAACCTATGGCTGAGGCATAGGAGATGACACTCATCTCTTCTATATTTTCTGCCGTGGTCGGACATTGAGCTGAGCTCAATTTCACACCTTGCAACACAGGCAAGAACCCCTTCTTAGACTGATCCATATTGAACTTCTTCAATATCTTATCAAGGTATGTGCTTTGTGAAAGACCTATGAGGCGTCTTGATCTATCTCTATAGATCTTGATGCCTAATATATAAGCAGCTTCTCCAAGGTCCTTCATTGAAAAACTCTTATTCAAGTAGGCCTTAATGCTGTCCAAAAGCTCTATATCATTTCCCATCAAAAGTATCTCATCTACATATAATATGAGAAATGCTACAGAGCTCCCACTCACTTTCTTGTAAACGCAGGCTTCTCCATAAGTCTGCATAAACCCAAACGCTTTGATCATCTCATCGAAGCGAATTTTCCAACTCCGAGATGCTTGCACCAGCCCATAAATTGAGCGTTGGAGCTTGCACACCTTGTCAGCATTCTTAGGATCGACAAAACCTTCTGGTTGCATCATATACAATTCTTCCTTAAGGAAACCATTAAGGAATGCTGTTTTGACGTCCATTTGCCATATCTCATAATCATAGAATGCGGCAATTGCTAACATGATTCGGACGGACTTCAGCTTCGCTACCCCTTGAACTTGTCGATAACCCTTAGCGACAAGCCGAGCTTTATAGATGGTCACATTACCATCCGCGTCTGTCTTCTTCTTAAAGATCCATTTATTTTCTATGGCTTGCCGCTCAACGGGCAAGTCAGTCAAAGTCCATACTTCGTTTTCATACATGGATCCTATCTTGGATTTCATGGCTTCCAGCCATTTGTCGGAATCCGGGCCCGCCATCGCTTCTTCATAGTTCGAAGGTTCATCGTTGTCTAACAACATGATTTCCAAGACAGGGTTGCCGTACCACTCTGGTGCGGAACGTGTCCTTGTGGACCTACGAATTTCAGTAGCAACTTGATCTGAAGCTTCATGATGATCATCATTAACTTCCTCTCTAGTCGGTGCAGGCACCTCAGGAACATTTTCTTGAGTTGCGCCATTTTCCGGTTCAAGAGGTAATACTTCATCAAGTTCTACTTTCCTCCCACTTACTTCTTTCGACAGAAACTCCTTCTCTAGAAAGGATCCATTCTTGGCAACAAAGATCTTGCCTTCGGATCTGAGGTAGAAGGTATACCCAATAGTTTCTTTAGGGTATGCTATGAAGACGCATTTTTCTGACTTGGGTTCGAGCGTTTCAGGTTGAAGTTTCTTGATATAAGCATCGCATCCCCAAAGTTTTAGAAACGACAGCTTAGGTTTCTTCCCAAACCATAATTCATACGGTGTCGTCTCAACGGATTTCGACGGAGCCCTATTTAAAGTGAATGCGGCAGTCTCTAAAGCATAGCCCCAAAAAGATAGTGGTAAATTGGTAAGAGACATCATAGATCGCACCATATCTAATAGAGTGCGATTACGACGTTCGGACACACCATTACGCTGAGGTGTTCCAGGCGGCGTGAGTTGTGAAACTATTCCACATTTCCTTAAGTGTGTGCCAAATTCGTGACTCAAGTATTCTCCTCCACGATCTGATCGTAGGAACTTGATTTTCCTGTCACGTTGATTCTCAACCTCACTCTGAAATTCCTTGAACCTTTCAAAGGTCTCAGACTTGTGTTTTATTAAGTAGACATACCCATATCTACTCAAGTCATCAGTGAGGGTGAGAACATAACGATAACCACCGTGAGCCTCAACACTCATTGGACCGCACACATCAGTATGTATGATTTCCAATAAGTTGGTTGCTCGCTCCATTGTTCCTGAGAACGGAGTCTTGGTCATTTTACCCATGAGGCATGGTTCGCACGTGTCAAATGATTCGTAATCAAGAGACTCTAAAAGTCCATCTGCATGGAGCTTTTTCATGTGTTTGACACCTATGTGACCAAGGCGGCAGTGCCACAAGTGTGTGGGACTATCATTATCAACCTTACATCTTTTGGTACTCACACTATGAATATGTGTAGCATTACGCTCGAGATTCATTAAGAATAAACCATTCACCATCGGAGCATGACCATAAAACATATCTCTCATATAAATAGAACAACCATTATTCTCAGATTTAAATGAGTAGCCATCTCGAATTAAACGAGATCCTGATACAATGTTCATGCTCAAAGCTGGCACTAAATAACAATTATTAAGGTTTAAAACTAATCCCGTAGGTAAATGTAGAGGTAGCCTGCCGACGGTGATCACATTGACCTTGGAACCATTCTCGACGCGCATCGTCACCTCGTCTTTCGCCAGTCTCCGCTTATTCCGCAGCTCTTGTTTTGAGTTACAAATGTGAGCAACCGCACCGGTATCAAATACCCAGGAGCTACTACGAGTACTGGTAAGGTACACATCAATTACATGTATATCACATATACCTTTCATTTTGCCGGACTTCTTGTCCGCTAAGTATTTGGGGCAGTTCCTCTTCCAGTGAACACTTTCCTTGCAATAAAAGCACTCAGTCTCGGGCTTAGGTCCATTCTTTGGCTTCTTCCCGGCAGCTTGCTTGCCGGGCGCGGCAACTCCCTTGCCGTCCTTCTTGAAGGTTTTCTCACCCTTGCCTTTCTTGAACTTAGTGGTTTTATTCACCATCAACACTTGATGTTCCTTTTTGACTTCTACCTCTGCTGATTTCAGCATTGCAAATACTTCAGGAATGGTCTTTTCCATCCCCTGCATATTGAAGTTCATCACAAAGCTCTTGTAGCTCGGTGGAAGCGACTGAAGGATTCTGTCAATGACCGCGTCATCCGGGAGATTAACTCCCAACTGAGTCAAGCGGTTATGTAACCCAGACATAGTGAGTATGTGCTCACTGACAGAACTATTTTCCTCCATCTTACAGCTGAAGAACTTGTCGGAGACTTCATATCTCTCGACCCGGGCATGAGCTTGAAAAACCATTTTCAGCTCTTCGAACATCTCATATGCTCCGTGACTCTCAAAACGCTTTTGGAGCCCTGGTTCTAAGCTGTAAAGCATGCCGCACTGAACGAGGGAGTAATCATCGGTACGTGTCTGCCAAGCGTTCATAACGTCTTATTCTGCAGGGAGAACAGGTGCGTCACCTAGCGGTGCTTGTAGGACATAATCTTTGTTGGCAGCTATGAGGATGATCCTCAGGTTCCGGACTAAGTCCGTATAATTGCTGCCATCGACTTTCAGCTTGGTTTTCTCTAGGATCATCTCCCAGTCTCGATCCGTGTCAACCCAACAGATACTTTCGGGGATACCTGTAGTATACCTTTATAGTCACCCAGTTACGTTGTGACGTTTGGTACACCCAAAGCACTCCTACGGCATCCGGGAGTTACACGATCTCATGGTCTACGGAAATGATACTTGACATTGGAAAAGCTCTAGCAAACGAACTACACGATCTTGTGCTATGCTTAGGATTGGGTCTTGTCCATCACATCATTCTCCTAATGATGTGATCCCGTTATCAATGACATCTAATGTCCATAGTCAGGAAACCATGACTATCTGTTGATCAACGAGCTAGTCAACTAGAGGCTCACTAGGGACATGTTGTGGTCTATGTGTTCACACATGTATTATGATTTCCGGATAACACAATTATAGCATGGACAATAGACAATTATCATGAACAAAGAAATATAATAATAACCATTTTATTATTGCCTCTAGGGCATATTTCCAACAGTCTCCCACTTGCACTAGAGTCAATAATCTAGTTACATTGTGATGAATCGAACACCCATAGAGTTCTGGTGTTGATCATGTTTTGCCCTAGGGAGAGGTTTAGTCAACGGATCTGCTACATTCAGGTCCGTATGTACTTTACAAATATCTATGTCTCTATTTTGAACACTTTCATGAATGGAGTTGAAGCGACGCTTGATATGCCTGGTCTTCCTGTGAAACCTGGGCTCCTTGGCAAGGGCAATAGATCCAGTGTTGTCACACTAGAGAGTCATCGGGCCCGACGCATTGGGAATGACTCCTAGGTCGGTAATGAACTCCTTCACCCAGACTGCTTCTTGTGCTGCCTCCGAGGCTGCCATGTACTCCGCTTCACATGTAGATCCCGCCACAATGCTTTGCTTGCAACTGCACCAGCTTACTGCCCCACCATTCAAAATATACACGTATCCGGTTTGTGACTTAGAGTCATCCAGATCTATGTCGAAGCTAGCATCGACGTAACCCTTTACGACGAGCTCTTCGTCACCTCCATAAACGAGAAACATATCCTTAGTCCTCTTCAGGTACTTCAGGATATTCTTGACCGCTTCCAGTGTTCCATGTCGGGATTACTTTGGTACCTTCCTACCAAACTTACGGCAAGGTTTACATCGGGTCTGGTACACAACATGGCATACATGATAGACCCTATGGCTGAGGCATAGGGGACGACACTCATCTTTTCTCTATCTTCTGCCGTGGTCGGACATTGAGCTGAGCTCAATTTCACACCTTGCAACACAGGCAAGAACCCCTTCTTGGACTGATCCATATTGAACTTCTTCAATATCTTATCAAGGTATGTGCTTTGTGAAAGACCTATGAGGTGTCTCGATCTATCTCTATAGATCTTGATGCCTAATATGTAAGCAGCTTCTCCAAGGTCCTTCATTGAAAAACACTTATTCAAGTAGGCCTTAATACTGTCCAAAAGTTCTATATCATTTCCCATCAAAAGTATGTCATCCACATATAGTATGAGAAATGCTACAGAGCTCCCACCCACTTTCTTGTAAACGCGGGCTTCTCCATAAGTCTGCATAAACCCAAACGCTTTGATCATTTTATCAAAGCGAATGTTCCAACTCCAAGATGCTTACACCAGCCCATAGATGGAGCGCTGGAGCTTGCATACCTTGTTAGCATTCTGAGGATCGACAAAACCTTCCGGCTGCATCATATACAATTCTTCCTTAAGAAAGCCGTTAAGGAATGCCGTTTTGACGTCCATTTGCCATATCTCATAATCATAGAATGTGGCAATTGCTAACATGATTCAGACGGACTTCAGCTTCGCTACGGGTGAGAAAGTCTCATCATAGTCGACTCCTTGAACTTGTCGATAACCCTTAGCGACAAGTCGAGCCTTATATATGGTAACACTACCATCCGCGTCCGTCTTCTTCTTAAAGATCCATTTATTTTCTATCGCTCGCCGATCATCGGGCAGGTCTGTCAAAGTCCATACTTTGTTTTCATACATGGATCCTATCTCGGATTGCATGGTTTCAAGACATTTGTTGGAATCTGGGCCCGCCATCGCTTCTTCATAGTTCGAAGGTTCACCGTTGTCTAACAACATGATTTCCAGGACAGGGTTACCATACCATTCTGGTGCGGAACGTGTCCTTGTGGACCTACGAAGTTCAGTAGCAACTTGATCTGAAGTTTCATGATCATCATCATTAACTTCCTCTCTAGTCGGTGCAGGCACCACAGAAACATTTTCTTGAGCTGCACTACTTTCCGCTTCAAGAGGCAGCACTTCATCAAGCTCTACTTTCCTCTCACTTACTTCTTTCAAGAGAAACTCTTTCTCCAGAAAGGACCCGTTCTTGGCAACAAAGATCATGCCTTCGGATCTAAGGTAGAAGGTATACCCAATGGTTTCCTTAGGGTATCCTATGAAGACGCATTTTTCCGACTTGGGTTCGAGCTTTTTAGGTTGAAGTTTCTTGACATAAGCATCGCATCCCCAAACTTTTAGAAACGACAGCTTAGGTTTCTCCCCAAACCATAATTCATATGGTGTTGTCTCAACCGATTTCGATGGAGCCCTATTTAAAGTGAATGCGGCAGTCTCTAAAGCATAGCCCCAAAATGAGAGTGGTAGATCGGTAAGAGACATCATAGATCGCACCATATCCAATAGAGTGCGATTACGACGTTCAGACACACCATTTCGCTGAGGTGTTCCAGGCGGCGTGAGTTGTGAAACTATTCCACATTTCCTTAAGTGTGTGCCAAATTCATGACTCAAATATTCCCCTCCATGATCTGATCGTAAGAACTTTATTTTCCTGTCACATTGATTCTCAACCTCACTCAGAAATTCCTTGAACTTTTCAAAGGTCTCAGACTTGTGTTTCATTAAGTAGACATACCCATATCTACTCAAGTCATCAGTGAGGGTGAGAACATAATGATAGCCACTGCGAGCCTCAACACTCATTGGACCGCGCACATCAGTATGTATGATTTCCAATAAGTTGGTTGCTCGCTCCATTGTTCCGGAGAACGGAGTCTTGGTCATTGTACCCATGAGGCATGGTTCGCACGTGTAAAATAATTCGTAATCAAGAGACTCCAAAAGTCCATCTGCATGGAGCTTCTTCATGCGTTTGACACCTATGTGACCAAGGCGGCAGTGCCACAAGTATGTGGGACTATCATTATCAACCTTACATCTTTTGGTATTCACACTATGAATATGTGTAACATTACGCTCGAGATTCATTAAGAATAAACCATTCACCAGCGGGGCAGGACCATAAAACATATCTCTCATATAAATAGAACAACCATTATTCTCAAATTTAAATGAGTAGCCATCTCGAATTAAATGAGATCCTAATACAATGTTCATGCTCAAAGCTAGCACTAAATAACAATTATTGAGGTTTAAAACTAATCCCGTAGGCAAATATAGAGGTAGCGTGCCGACGGCGATCACATCGACCTTGGAACCATTCCCGACGCGCATCGTCACCTCGTCCTTCGCCAGTCTCCGCTTATTCCGCAGCTCCTGCTTTGAGTTACAAATATGAGCAATCGCACCGGTATCAAATACCCAGGAGCAACTACGAGTACTGGTAAGGTACACATCAATTACATGTATATCACATATACCTTTAGTGTTGCCGGCCTTCTTGTCCGCTAAGTATTTGGGGCAGTTCCACTTCCAGTGACCACTTCCCTTGCAATAAAAGCACTCAGTCTCAGGCTTGGATCCATTCTTTGGCTTCTTCCCGGCAACTGGTTTACCGGGCACGGCAACTCCCTTGCCGTCCTTCTTGAAGTTCTTCTTACCCTTGCCTTTCTTGAAACTAGTGGTTTTATTGACCATCAACACTTGATGTTCCTTTTTGATTTCCACCTCCGCTGATTTCAGCATTGAAAATACTTCAGGAATAGTTTTGACCATCCCCTGCATATTGTAGTTCATCACAAAGCTCTTGTAGCTAGGTGGGAGCGACTGAAGGATTCTGTCAATGACCGCCTCGTCCGGGAGGTTAATGTCCGGCTGGGACAAGCGGTTGTGCAACCCAGACATTTTGAGTATGTGCTCACTGACAGAACTATTTTCCTCCATCTTACAACTGTAGAACTTGTCGGAGACTTCATATCTCTCAACCCGGGCATGAGCTTGGAAAACCATTTTCAGCTCTTCGAACATCTCATATGCTCCGTGTTGCTCAAAACGCTTTTGAAGCCCCGGTTCTAAGCTGTAAAGCATGCCGCACTGAACGAGGGAGTAATCATCAGCACGTGACTGCCAAGCGTTCATAACGTCTTGGTTCTCTGGGATGGGTGCTTCACCTAGCGGTGCTTCTAGGACATAATCTTTCTTGGCAGCTATGAGGACGATCCTCAGGTTCCGGACCCAGTCCGTATAGTTGCTGCAATCATCTTGCAGCTTGGTTTTCTCTAGGAACGCGTTGAAGTTGAGGGCAACATTAGCGTGGGCCATTTGATCTACAAGACATATTGTAAAGATTTTAGACTAAGTTCATGATAATTAAGTTAGTCTAATCAAATTATTTAATAAACTCCCACTCAGATAGACATCCCTCTAGTCATCTAAGTGATACATGATCCGAGTCAACTAGGCCGTGTCCGATCATCACGTGAGACGGACTAGTCATCATCGGTGAACATCTTCATGTTGATCGTATCTTCTATACGACTCATGTTTGACCTTTCGGTCTTCCGTGTTCCGAGGCCATGTCTGTACATGCTAGGCTCGTCAAGTCAACCTAAGTGTATTGCGTGTGTAAATCTGGCTTACACCCGTTGTATTCGAACGTTAGAATCTATCACACCCGATCATCACGTGGTGCTTCGAAACAATGAACCTTCGCAATGGTGCACAGTTAGGGGGAACACTTTCTTGAAATTATTATGAGGGATCATCTTAATTATGCTACCGTCGTTCTAAGCAAATAAGATGTAAAACATGATAAACATCACATGCAATCAAATAGTGACATGATATGGCCAATATCATTTTGCTCCTTTTGATCTCCATCTTCGGGGCGCCATGATCATCGTCGTCACCGGCATGATACCATGATCTCCATCATCATGATCTCCATCATCGTGTCTTCATGAAGTTGTCACGCCAACGATTACTTCTACTACTATGGCTAACGGTTTAGCAATAAAGTAAAGTAATTACATGGTGTTATTCAACGACACGCAGGTCATACAATAAATAAGACAACTCCTATGGCTCCTGCCGGTTGTCATACTCATCGACATGCAAGTCGTGATTCCTATTACAAGAACATGATCAATCTCATACATCACATATACATCATTCATCACATCCTTTTGGCCATATCACATCACACGGCATATGCTGCAAAAACAAGTTAGACCTCCTCTAATTGTTGTTGCATGTTTTTACGTGGCTGCTATAGGTTTCTAGCAAGAACGTCTCTTACCTACGCCAAAACCACAACGTGATATGCCAATTGCTATTTACCCTTCATGAGGACCCTTTTCATCGAATCCGATCCGACTAAAGTGGGAGAGACATACACCCACTAGCCACCTTCTGCAACTAGTGCATGTCAGTCGGTGGAACCTGTCTCACGTAAGAGTACGTGTAAGGTCAGTGCGGGCCGCTTCATCCCACAATGACGCCGAATCAAGATAAGACTAGTAATGGTAAGCAAATTGAGCAACTCATCGCCCACAACTACTTTGTGTTCTACTCGTGCATAGAAACTACGCATAGACCTAGCTCATGATGCCACTGTTGGGGAACGTTGCAGAAAATAAAAAAATTCTATGCTTCACCAAGATCAATCTATGGAGTCATCTAGCAACGAGAGAGAGGAGTGCATCTACGTACCCTTGTAGATCGCGATGCGGAAGCGTTACAAGAACGCGGATGAAGGAGTCGTCCTCGCAGCAATTCAGATCGCGGTTGATTCCGATCTAAGCGCCGAACAACGGCGCCTCCGCGTTCAACACACGTACAGCCCGGGGACGTCTCCTCCTTCTTGATCCAGCAAGGGAAGAGGAGAAGTTGAGGGAGAGCTCCGGCAGCACGACAGCGTGGTGGTGGAGCTTGCAGTTCTCCGGCAGGGCTTCGCCAAGCACTACTACGAAGGAGGATGTGTTGGGGAGGGAGAGGGCTGCGCCAGGGGAAGGGGTGTTGCTCCCATGTGCCTCCCCACTATATATAGGGGTGGAGGGGCTGGTTTCTTGCCCTCCAAGTCCATTGGGGCGTTGGCAAAGGTGGGGGAAAGAAATCCCATCATTTCCCTTCCCCACCAATTGTTATCCCCCTTTTTAGGGATCTTGATCTTATCCCTTTGGGATATGATCTTATTCCTTCTAAGGGGGGATCTTGGTGCGCCTTGACCAGGGGTGTGGGGCCTTGCCCACACTACCCACGTTCATGTGGGTCCCCCCATGCAGGTGGGCCCCACTCCAGAACCTTCTAGAACCTTCCCGGTACAATACCGAAAAATCCCGAACATTTTCTGGTGGCCAAAATAGGACTTCCCATATATAAATCTTTACCTCCGGACCATTCCGGAACTCCTCATGACGTCCGAGATCTCATCCGGGACTTCGAACAACATTCGGTAACTGCACACTAATTCCCATAACAACTCTAGCATCACCGAACCTTAAGTGTGTAGACCCTACGGGTTCGGGAGACACGCAGACATGACCGAGACGACTCTCCGGTCAATAACCCACAGCGGGATCTGGATACCCATGTTGGCTCCCACATGCTCCTCGATGATCTCATCGGATGAACCACGATGTCGAGGATTCAAGTAATCCCGTATACAATTCCCTTTGTCAATCGATACATTACTTGCCTGAGATTCGATCGTCGGTATCCCAATACCTCGTTCAATCTCGTTACCGGCAAGTCACTTTACTTAATGCATGATCCCATGACCAAACACTTGGTCACATTGAGCTCATTATGATGATGCATTACCGAGTGGGCCCAGAGATACCTCTCCTCATAGGGAGTGACAAATCCCAGTCTCGATCCGTGTCAACCCAACAGATACTTTCGGGGATACCTGTAGTATACCTTTATAGTCACCCAGTTACGTTGTGACGTTTGGTACACCCAAAGCACTCCTACGGCATCCGGGAGTTACACGATCTCATGGTCTATGGAAATGATACTTGACATTGGAAAAGCTCTAGCAAACGAACTACACGATCTTGTGCTATGCTTAGGATTGGGTCTTGTCCATCACATCATTCTCCTAATGATGTGATCCCGTTATCAATGACATCTAATGTCCATAGTCAAGAAACCATGACTATCTGTTGATCAACGAGCTTGTCAACTAGAGGCTCACTAGGGACATGTTGTGGTCTATGTGTTCACACATGTATTATGATTTCCGGATAACACAATTATAGCATGAACAATAGACAATTATCATGAACAAAGAAATATAATAATAACCATTTTATTATTGCCTCTAGGGCATATTTCCAACAGTCTCCCACTTGCACTAGAGTCAATAATCTAGTTACATTGTGATGAATCGAACACCCATAGAGTTCTTGTGTTGATCATGTTTTGCCCTAGGGAGAGGTTTAGTCAACGGATCTGCTACATTCAGGTCCATATGTACTTTACAAATATCTATGTCTCTATTTTGAACACTTTCACGAATGGAGTTGAAGCGACGCTTAATATGCCTGGTCTTCCTGTGAAACCTGGGCTCCTTGGCAAGGGCAATAGATCCAATGTTGTCACAGTAGAGAGTCATCGGGCCCGACGCATTGGGAATGACTCCTAGGTCAGTAATGAACTCCTTCACCCAGACTGCTTCTTGTGCTGCCTCCAAGGCTGCCATGTACTCCACTTCACATGTAGGTCCCGCCACAACGCTTTGCTTGCAACTGCACCAGCTTACTACCCCACCATTCAAAATATACACGTATTCGGTTTGTGACTTAGAGTCATCCAGATCTGTGTCGAAGCTAGCATCGACGTAACCCTTTACGACGAGCTCTTTGTCACCTCCATAAACGAGAAACATATCCTTAGTCCTCTTTAGGTACTTCAGGATATTCTTGACCGCTGTCCAGTGTTCCATGCCGGGATTACTTTGGTACCTTCCTACCAAAATTACGGCAAGGTTTACATCGGGTCTGGTACACAGCATGGCATACATGATAGACCCTATGGCTGAGGCATAGGGGACGATACTCATCTTTTCTCTATCTTATGCCGTGGTCGGACATTGAGCTGAGCTCAATTTCACACCTTGCAACACAGGCAAGAACCCCTTCTTGGACTGATCCATATTGAACTTCTTCAATATCTTATCAAGGTATGTGCTTTGTGAAAGACCTATGAGGCGTCTCGATCTATCTCTATAGATCTTGATGCCTAATATGTAAGCAGCTTCTCCAAGGTCCTTCATTGAAAAACACTTATTCAAGTAGGCCTTAATACTGTCCAAAAGTTCTATATCATTTCCCATCAAAAGTATGTCATCCACATATAATATGAGAAATGCTACAGAGCTCCCACTCACTTTCTTGTAAACGCAGGCTTCTCCATAAGTCTGCATAAACCCAAACGCTTTGATCATTTCATCAAAGCGAATGTTCCAACTCCGAGATGCTTACACCAGCCCATAGATGGAGCGCTGGAGCTTGCATACCTTGTTAGCATTATGAGGATCGACAAAACCTTCTAGCTGCATCATATATGACTCTTCCTTAAGAAAGCCGTTAAGGAATGCCGTTTTGACGTCCATTTGCCATATCTCATAATCATAGAATGCGGCAATTGCTAACATGATTCGGACGGACTTCAGCTTCGCTACGGGTGAGAAACTCTCATCATAGTCGACCCCTTGAACTTGTCGATAACCCTTAGCGACAAGTCTAGCCTTATATATGGTAACACTACCATCCGCGTCCGTCTTCTTCTTAAAGATCCATTTATTTTCTATCGCTCGCCGATCATCGGGCAAGTCTGTCAAAGTCCATACTTTGTTTCCATGCATGGATCCTGTCTCAGATTGCATGGCTTCAAGCCATTTGTTGGAATCTGGGCCCGCCATCGCTTCTTCATAGTTCGAAGGTTCACCGTTGTCTAACAACATGATTTCCAGCACAGGGTTACCGTACCATTCTGGTGCGGAACGTGTCTTTGTGGACCTACGAAGTTCAGTAGCAACTTGATCTGAAGTTTCATGATCATCATCATTAACTTCCTCTCTAGTCGGTGCAGGCACCACAGAAACATTTTCTTGAGCTGCGCTACTTTCCGCTTCAAGAGGCAGTACTTCATCAAGCTCTACTTTCCTCCCATTTACTTCTTTTGAGAGAAACTCTTTCTCCAGAAAGGACCCGTTCTTGGCAACAAAGATCTTGCCTTCGGATCTGAGGTAGAAGGTATACCCAATGGTTTCCTTAGGGTATCCTATGAAGACGCATTTTTCCGACTTGGGTTCGAGCTTTTTAGGTTGAAGTTTCTTGACACAAGCATCGCATCCCCAAACTTTTAGAAACGACAGCTTAGGTTTCTCCCCAAATCATAATTCATACGGTGTCGTTTCAACCGATTTCGACGGAGCCCTATTTAAAGTGAATGCGGCAGTCTCTAAAGCATAGCCCCAAAATGAGAGAGGTAGATCGGTAAGAGACATCATAGATCGCACCATATCCAATAGAGTGCGATTACGACGTTCAGACACACCATTTCGCTGAGGTGTTCCAGGCGGCGTGAGTTGTGAAACTATTCCACGTTTCCTTAAGTGTGTGACAAATTCGTGACTCAAATATTCCCCTCCACGATCTGATCGTAAGAACTTTATTTTCCTGTCACGTTGATTCTCAACCTCACTCTGAAATTCCTTGAACTTTTCAAAGGTCTCAGACTTGTGTTTCATTAAGTAGACATACCCATATCTACTCAAGTCATCAGTGAGGGCGAGAACATAACGATAGCCACTGCGAGCCTCAACACTCATTGGACCGCGCACATTAGTATGTATGATTTCCAACAAGTTGGTTGCTCGCTCCATTGTTCCGGAGAACGGAGTCTTGGTCATTTTACCCATGAGGCATGGTTCGCACGTGTCAAATGATTCGTAATCAAGAGACTCCAAAAGTCCATCTGCATGGAGCTTCTTCATGCATTTGACACCTATGTGACCAAGGCGGCAGTGCCACAAGTATGTGGGACTATCATTATCAACCTTACATCTTTTGGTATTCACACTATGAATATGTGTAACATTACGCTCGAGATTCATTAAGAATAAACCATTCACCAGCGGGGCATGACCATAAAACATATCTCTCATATAAATAGAACAACCATTATTCTCAAATTTTAATGAGTAGCCATCTCGAATTAAACGAGATCCTGATACAATGTTCATCTCAAAGCTGGCACTAGATAACAATTATTGAGGTTTAAAACTAATCCCGTAGGCAAATGTAGAGGTAGCGTGCCGACGGCGATCACATCGACCTTGGGACCATTTCCGACGCGCATCGTCACCTCGTCCTTCGCCAGTCTCCGCTTATTCCGCAGCTCCTGCTTTGAGTTACAAATATGAGCAACCGCACCGGTATCAAATACCCAGGAGCTACTACGAGTACTGGTAAGGTACACATCAATTACATGTATATCACATATACCTTTAGTGTTGCTGGCCTTCTTGTCTGCTAAGTATTTGGGGCAGTTCCGCTTCCAGTGACCACTTCCCTTGCAATAAAAGCACTCAGTCTCAGGCTTGGGTCCATTCTTTGGCTTCTTCCCGGCAACTGGTTTACCGGGCGCGGCAACTCCCTTGCCGTCCTTCTTGAAGTTATTCTTACCCTTGCCTTTCTTGAAACTAGTGGTTTTATTGACCATCAACACTTGATGTTCCTTTTTGATTTCCACCTCCACTGATTTCAGCATTGAAAATACTTCAGGAATAGTTTTCACCATCCCCTGCATATTGTAGTTCATCACAAAGCTCTTGTAGCTAGGTGGGAGCGACTGAAGGATTCTGTCAATGACCGCCTCGTTCGGGAGGTTAATGTCAGGCTGGGACAAGCGGTTGTGCAACCTAGACATTTTGAGTATGTGCTCACTGACAGAACTATTTTCCTCCATCTTACAACCGTAGAAATTGTCGGAGACTTCATATCTCTCAATCCGGGCATGAGCTTGGAAAACCATTTTCAGCTCTTCGAACATCTCATATGCTCCGTGTTGCTCAAAACACTTTTGAAGCCCCGGTTCTAAGTTGTAAAGCATGCCGCACTGAACGAGGAAGTAATCATCAGCACGTGACTGCCAAGCGTTCATAACGTCTTGGTTCTCTGGGATGGGTGCTTCACCTAGTGGTGCTTCTAGGACATAATCTTTCTTGGCAGCTATGAGGATGATCCTCAGGTTCCAGACCCAGTCCGTATAGTTGCTGCCATCATCTTTCAGCTTGGTTTTCTCTAGGAACGCGTTGAAGTTGAGGGCAACATTAGCGTGGGCCATTTGATCTACAAGACATATGAAGGAAATATGCCCTAGAGGCAATAATAAAGTTATTATTTATTTCCTTATATCATGATAAATGTTTATTATTCATGCTAGAATTGTATTAACCGGAAACATAATACATGTGTGAATACATAGACAAACAGAGTGTCACTAGTATGCCTCTACTTGACTAGCTCGTTAATCAAAGATGGTTATGTTTCCTAACCATAGACAAAAGAGTTGTTATTTGAGTAACGAGGTCACATCATTAGTTGAATGATCTGATTGACATGACCCATTCCATTAGCTTAGCACCTGATCATTTAGTATGTTGCTATTGCTTTCTTCATGACTTATACATGTTCCTATAACTATGAGATTATGCAACTCCCGTTTGCCGGAGGAACACCTTGGGTGCTACCAAACGTCACAACGTAACTGGGTGATTATAAAGGAGCATTACAGGTGTCTCCAAAAGTAGATGTTGGGTTGGCGTATTTCGAGATTAGGATTTGTCACTCCGATTGTCGGAGAGGTATCTCTGGGCCCTCTCGGTAATGCACATCACATAAGCCTTGCAAGCACTGCAACTAATATGTTAGTTGTGAGATGATGTATTACGGAACGAGTAAAGAGACTTGCCAGTAACGAGATTGAACTAGGTATTGGATACCGACGATCGAATCTCGGGCAAGTAACATACCGATGACAAAGGGAACAACGTATGTTGTTATGCGGTCTGACCGATAAAGATCTTCGTAGAATATGTAGGAGCCAATATGGGCATCCAGGTCCCGCTATTGGTTATTGACCGGAGACGTGTCTCGGTCATGTCTACATTGTTCTCGAACCCGTAGGGTCCGCACGCTTAAGGTTACGATGACAGTTATATTATGAGTTTACATGTTTTGATGTACCGAAGGAGTTCGGAGTCCCGGATGAGATTGGGGACATGACGAGGAGTCTCGAAATGGTCGAGACGTAAAGATTCATATATTGGATGATATGGTTAGGCCAAGGGGTCAAGCCCATGAGGCTTTAGATCGGTGCAAAAGGAGTTTTGCGGAGTCCAGGGGGCCAAACGCCGGAGACCCTGGCGTCTGGCCCTGGGCCAGACGCCGAGGCCCATGGCGTCTGGGCCAGACGCCAAGGATTGTGGCGTTTGGTCCTGGAGTCCGAGTGGGACTCTTGCCTTTCGGGAAAAACCGACTTTGAGGAGGCTTTTGCTCCAAGTTTCGACCCCGGGGCTCAACATATAAATAGAGGGGCAGGGCTAGCACCAAAGACACAACAATTGATCCCTTGGATCTCTTAGCCGTGTGCGGTGCCCCCCTCCACCATAGTCCACCTCGATAATATCGCAGCGGTGCTTAGGCGAAGCCCTGCGACGGTAGAACATCAAGATCGTCACCACGCCGTCGTGCTGACGGAACTCTCCCTCGACACTCGGCTGGATCGGAGTTCGAGGGACGTCATCGAGCTGAACGTGTGCTAGAACTCGGAGGTGCCGTAGTTTCGGTGCTTGATCGGTCGGGCCGTGAAGACGTACGACTACATCAACCGCGTTGTGCTAACGCTTCCGCTTACGGTCTACAAGGGTATGTAGACAACACTCTCCCCTCTCGTTGCTATACATCACCATGATCTTGCGTGTGCGTAGGAAATTTTTTGAAACTACGAAACCCAACAGTGGCATCCGAGCCTAGGTTACTTATGTTGATGTTATATGCACGAGTAGAACACAAGTGAGTTGTGGACGATACAAGTCATACTGCCTACCAGCATGTCATACTTTGGTTCGGCGGTATTGTTGGACGAGACGACCCGGACCAACCTTACGCGTACGCTTACGCGAGACCGGTTCCCTCGACGTGCTTTGCACATAGATGGCTTGCGGGCGACTGTCTCTCCAACTTTAGTTGAACCGAGTATGGCTACGCCCGGTCCTTGAGAAGGTTAAAACGGAGTCTATTTGACAAACTATCGTTGTGGTTTTGATGCGTAGGTGAGATTGGTTCTTACTTAAGCCCGTAGCAGCCACGTAAAACATGCAACAACAAAGTAGAGGACGTCTAACTTGTTTTTGCAGGGCATGTTGTGATGTGATATGGTCAAAGCATGATGCTGAATTTTATTGTATGAGATGATCATGTTTTGTAACCGAGTTATCGGCAACTGGCAGGAGCCATATGGTTGTCGCTTTATTGTATGCAATGCAATCGCGATGTAATGCTTTACTTTATTACTAAACGGTAGTGATAGTCGTGGAAGCATAAGATTGGCGAGACGACAACGATGCTACGATGGAGATCAAGGTGTCGCGCCGGTGACGATGGTGATCATGACGGTGCTTTGGAGATGGAGATCACAAGCACAAGATGATGATGGCCATATCATATCACTTATATTGATTGCATGTGATGTTTATCTTTTTATGCATCTTATCTTGCTTTGATTGACGGTAGCATTATAAGATGATCTCTCACTAAATTATCAAGAAGTGTTCTCCCTGAGTATGCACCGTTGCCAAAGTTCGTCGTGCCCAGACACCACGTGATGATCGGGTGTGATAAGCTCTACGTCCATCTACAACGGGTGCAAGCCAGTTTTGCACACGCAGAATACTCAGGTTAAACTTGACGAGCCTAGCATATACAGATATGGCCTCGGAACACGGAGACCGAAAGGTCGAGCGTGAATCATATAGTAGATATGATCAACATAACGATGTTCACCATTGAAAACTACTCCATCTCACGTGATGATCGGTCATGGTTTAGTTGATTTGGATCACGTAATCACTTAGAGGATTAGAGGGATGTCTATCTAAGTGGGAGTTCTTAAATAATATGATTAATTGAACTTTAATTTATCATGAACTTAGTCCTGGTAGTATTTTGCAAATTATGTTGTAGATCAATAGCTCGCGTTGTTGCTTCCCTGTGTTTATTTTGATATGTTCCTAGAGAAAATCATGTTGAAAAATGTTAGTAGCAATGATGCGGATTGGATCCGTGATCTGAGGTTTATCCTCATTACTGCACAGAAGAATTATGTCCTTGATGCACCGCTAGGTGACGGACCTATTGCAGGAGCAGATGCAGACGTTATGAACGTTTGGCTAGCTCAATATGATGACTACTTGATAGTTTAGTGCACCATGCTTAATGGCTTAGAATCGGGACTTCAACGACGTTTTGAACGTCATGGAGCATATGAGATGTTCCAGGAGTTGAAGTTAATATTTCAAGCAAATACCCGAGTTGAGAGATATGTAGTCTCCAACAAGTTCTATAGCTAAAAGATGGAGGAGAATCGCTCAACTAGTGAGCATGTGCCCAGATTGTCTGAGTACAACAATCGCTTGAATCAAGTGGGAGTTAATCTTCCAGATAAGATAGTGATTGACAGAATTCTCTAGTCACCATCACCAAGTTAGTAGAACTTCGTGATGAACTATGATATGCAAGGGATAACGGAAACAATTCCCAAGCTCTTCGTAATGCGGAAATTGACGAAGGTAGAAATCGAGAAAAACATCAAGTGTTGATGGTAGACAAGACCACTAGTTTCAAGAAAAGGGCAGAGGGAAGAAGGGGAACTTCAAATAGAATGGCAAGCAAGTTGCTGCTCAAGTGAAGAAGCCCAAGTCTGGTCCTAAGCCTGAGACTAAGTGTTTCTACTGCAAAGGGACTGGTCACTGGAAGCGGAACTACCCCAAGTGATTGGCAGATAAGAAGGATGGCAAAGTGAACATAAGTATATTTTATATACATGTTATTGATGTGTACTTTACTAGTGTTTATGGCAACCCCTCAGTATTTGATACTAGTTCAGTTGCTAAGATTAGTAACTCGAAACGGGAGTTGCAGAATAAACAGAGACTAGTTAAGGGTGAAGTGACGATGTGTGTTGGAAGTGGTTCCAAGATTGATATGATCATCATCGCACACTCCCTATACTTTCGGGATTAGTGTTGAACCTGAATAAGTGTTATTTGGTGTTTGCGTTGAGCATGAATATGATTTGATCATGTTTATTGTAATACGGTTATTCATTTAAGTAAGAGAATAAATTGTTGTTCTGTTTACATGAATAAAACCTTATATGGTTACACACCCAATGAAAATAGTTCGTTGGATCTCGATCGTAGTGATACACATAATCATAATATTGAAACCAAAAGATGCAAAGTTAATAATGATAGTGCAACTTATTTGTAGCACTGCCGTTTAGGTCATATTGGTGTAAAGCGCATGAAGAAACTCCATGCTGATGGGATTTTGGAATCACTTGATTATGAATCACTTGATGCTTGCGAACCATGCCTTTTGGGCAAGATGACTAAAACGCCGTTCTCCGGAACAATGAAGCAAGCAACAGATTTGTTGGAGATCATACATACTGATGTATGTGGTCCGGTGAATATTAAAGCTTGCAGCAGGTATCATTATTTTCTGACCTTCACAGATGATTTGAGCAGATATGGGGATATCTACTTGATGAAACATAAGTTTGAAACATTTGAACAGTTCAAAGAATTTCAGAGTGAAGTGGAAAATCATCGTGACAAGAAAATAAAGTTTCTACGATCTGATCGCGGAGACAAATATTTGAGTTACGAGTTTGGTCTTCAATTAAAACAATGTGGAATAGTTTCACAAACTCATGCCACATGGAACACCACAGCATAATGGTGTGTCCGAACGTCATAACCGTACTTTATTAGATATATAGTGCAATCTATGATGTCTCTTACGGATCTACCACTATCGTTTTGGGGTTATGCATTAAAGACAGCTACATTCACATTAAATAGGGCACCATCTAAATCCGTTGAGGCGACACCATATGAACTATGGTTTGGCAAGAAACCTAAGCTGTCGTTTCTTAAAGTTTGGGGTTGCAATGCTTATATGAAAAAATTTCATCCTGATAAGCTCAAACTCAAATCGGAGAAGTGCGTCTTCATAGGATATCCAGAGGAAACTATTGGATACACCTTCTACCACAGATCCGAAGGCAAGACTTTTTTTGCTAAATTCGGAAACTTTCTGGAGAAGGGGTTTCTCTTGAAAGAAGTGAGTGGGAGGAAAGTAGAACTTGACGAGGTAACTGTACCTGCTCCCTTATTGGAAAGTAGTACATCACAGAAAACTGTTTTTGTGACACCTACACCAGTTAGTGAGGAAGCTAATGATGATGATCATGAAACTTCAGAACAAGATACTACTGAACCTCGTAGATCAACCAGAGTAAGATCCGCGCCAGAGTGGTACGGTAATCCTGTTCTGAAAGTCATGCTACTAGATCATGATGAAACCTACGAACTATGAAGAAGCGATGATGAGCCCAGATTCCGCAAAGTGGCTTGAAGCCATGAAATCTGAGATGGGATCCATGTATGAGAACAAAGTATGGACTTTGGTTGACTTGCCCGATGATCGGCAAGCAATTGAGAATAAATGGATCTTTAAGAAGAAGACTGACGCTGATGGTAATGTTACTGTCTACAAAGCTCGACTTGTCGCAAAAGGTTTTCGGCAAGTTCAAGGGATTGACTACGATGAGACCTTCTCACCCGTAGCGATGCTTAAGTCCGTCCGAATCATGTTAGCAATTGCCGCATTTTATGATTATGAAATTTGGCAGATGGATGTCAAAACTGCATTCCTGAATGGATTTCTGGAAGAAGAGTTGTATATGATGCAACCGGAAGGTTTTGTCGATCCAAAGGGAGCTAACAAAGTGTGCAAGCTCCAGCGATCCATTTATGGACTGGTGCAAGCCTCTCGGAGTTGGAATAAACGTTTTGATAGTGTGATCAAAGCATTTGGTTTTATACAGACTTTCGGAGAAGCCTGTATTTACAAGAAAGTGAGTGGGAGCTCTACAACATTTCTGATAAGTATATGTGAATGACATATTGTTGATCGGAAATAATGTAGAATTATTCTGTAAAGCATAAAAGGAGTGTTTGAAAGGAGTTTTTCAAAGAAAGACTTCGGTGAAGCTGCTTACATATTGAGTTTCAAGATCTATAGAGATAGATCAAGACGCTTGATAAGTTTTTTCAATGAGTACATACCTTGACAAGATTTTGAAGTAGTTCAAAATGGAACAGTCAAAGAAAGAGTTCTTGCCTGTGTTACAAGGTGTGAAGTTGAGTAAGACTCAAAGCCCGACCACGGCAAAAAATAGAAAGAGAATGAAAGTCATTTCCTATGCCTCAGTCATAGGTTCTATAAAGTATGCCATGCTGTGTACCAGATCTATTGTATACCCTGCACTGAGTTTGGCAAGGGAGTACAATAGTGATCTAGGAGTAGATCACTGGACAGCGGTCAAAATTGTCCTTAGTGGAATAAGGATATGTTTCTCTATTATGGAAGTGAAAAAAGGTTCGTCGTAAAGGGTTACGCCGATGCAAGTTTGACACTAATCTAGATGACTCTAAGTCTCGATCTAGATACATATTGAAAGTGGGAGCAATTAGCTAGAGTAGCTCCATGCAGAGCATTGTTGACATAGAAATTTGCAAAATACATGAGGATCTGAATGTGGCAGACCCGTTGACTAAGATTCTCTCACAAGCAAAACATGATCACACCTTAGTACTCCTTGGGTGTTAATCACATAGCGATGTGAACTAGATTACTGAATCTAGTAAACCCTTTGGGTGTTGGTCACATAGCGATGTGAACTATGGGTGTTAATCACATGGTGATGTGAACTATTGCTGTTAAATCACATGGCGATGTGAACTAGATTATTGACTCTAGTGCAAGTGGGAGACTGAAGGAAATATGCCCTAGAGGCAATAATAAAGTTATTATTTATTTCCTTATATCATGATAAATGTTTATTATTCATGCTAGAATTGTATTAACCGGAAACATAATACATGTGTGAATACATAGACAAACAGAGTGTCACTAGTATGCCTCTACTTGACTAGCTCGTTAATCAAAGATGGTTATGTTTCCTAACCATAGACAAAAGAGTTGTTATTTGAGTAACGAGGTCACATCATTAGTTGAATGATCTGATTGACATGACCCATTCCATTAGCTTAGCACCTGATCGTTTAGTATGTTGCTATTGCTTTCTTCATGACTTATACATGTTCCTATAACTATGAGATTATGCAACTCCCGTTTGCCGGAGGAACACCTTGGGTGCTACCAAACGTCACAACGTAACTGGGTGATTATAAAGGAGCATTACAGGTGTCTCCAAAAGTAGATGTTGGGTTGGCGTATTTCGAGATTAGGATTTGTCACTCCGATTGTCGGAGAGGTATCTCTGGGCCCTCTCGGTAATGCACATCACATAAGCCTTGCAAGCACTGCAACTAATATGTTAGTTGTGAGATGATGTATTACGGAACGAGTAAAGAGACTTGCCAGTAACGAGATTGAACTAGGTATTGGATACCGACGATCGAATCTCGGGCAAGTAACATACCGATGACAAAGGGAACAACGTATGTTGTTATGCGGTCTGACCGATAAAGATCTTCGTAGAATATGTAGGAGCCAATATGGGCATCCAGGTCCCGCTATTGGTTATTGACCGGAGACGTGTCTCGGTCATGTCTACATTGTTCTCGAACCCGTAGGGTCCGCACGCTTAAGGTTACGATGACAGTTATATTATGAGTTTACATGTTTTGATGTACCGAAGGAGTTCGGAGTCCCGGATGAGATTGGGGACATGACGAGGAGTCTCGAAATGGTCGAGACGTAAAGATTCATATATTGGATGATATGGTTAGGCCAAGGGGTCAAGCCCATGAGGCTTTAGATCGGTGCAAAAGGAGTTTTGCGGAGTCCAGGGGGCCAAACGCCGGAGACCCTGGCGTCTGGCCCTGGGCCAGACGCCGAGGCCCATGGCGTCTGGGCCAGACGCCAAGGATTGTGGCGTTTGGTCCTGGAGTCCGAGTGGGACTCTTGCCTTTCGGGAAAAACCGACTTTGAGGAGGCTTTTGCTCCAAGTTTCGACCCCGGGGCTCAACATATAAATAGAGGGGCAGGGCTAGCACCAAAGACACAACAATTGATCCCTTGGATCTCTTAGCCGTGTGCGGTGCCCCCCTCCACCATAGTCCACCTCGATAATATCGTAGCGGTGCTTAGGCGAAGCCCTGCGACGGTAGAACATCAAGATCGTCACCACGCCGTCGTGCTGACGGAACTCTCCCTCGACACTCGGCTGGATCGGAGTTCGAGGGACGTCATCGAGCTGAACGTGTGCTAGAACTCGGAGGTGCCGTAGTTTCGGTGCTTGATCGGTCAGGCCGTGAAGACGTACGACTACATCAACCGCGTTGTGCTAACGCTTCCGCTTACGGTCTACAAGGGTATGTAGACAACACTCTCCCCTCTCGTTGCTATACATCACCATGATCTTGCGTGTGCGTAGGAAATTTTTTGAAATTACTACGAAACCCAACAACATATTGTAAAGATTTTAGACTAAGTTCATGATAATTAAGTTAGTCTAATCAAATTATTTAATAAACTCCCACTCAGATAGACATCCCTCTAGTCATCTAAGTGATACATGATCCGAGTCAACTAGGCCGTGTCCGATCATCACGTGAGACGGACTAGTCATCATCGGTGAACATCTTCATGTTGATCGTATCTTCTATACGACTCATGTTCGACCTTTCGGTCTTCCGTGTTCCGAGGCCATGTCTGTACATGCTAGGCTCGTCAAGTCAACCTAAGTGTATTGCGTGTGTAAATCTGGCTTACACCCGTTGTATTCGAATGTTAGAATCTATCACACCCGATCATCACGTGGTGCTTCGAAACACTGAACCTTCGCAACGGTGCACAGTTAGGGGGAACACTTTCTTGAAATTATTATGAGGGGTCATCTTAATTATGCTACCGTCGTTCTAAGCAAATAAGATGTAAAACATGATAAACATCACATGCAATCAAATAGTGACATGATATGGCCAATATCATTTTGCTCCTTTTGATCTCCATCTTCGGGGCACCATGATCATCGTCGTCACCGGCATGACACCATGATCTCCATCATCATGATCTCCATCATTGTGTCTTCATGAAGTTGTCACGCCAACAATTACTTCTACTACTATGGCTAATGGTTTAGCAATAAAGTAAAGTAATTACATGGCGTTATTCAACGACACACAGGTCATACAATAAATAAGACAACTCCTATGGCTCCTGCCTGTTGTCATACTCATCGACATGCAAGTCGTGATTCCTATTACAAGAACATGATCAATCTCATACATCACATATGCATCATTCATCACATACTTTTGGCCATATCACATCACACGGCATTTGCTGCAAAAACAAGTTAGACGTCCTCTAATTGTTGTTGCATGTTTTTACGTTGCTGCTATAGGTTTCTAGCAAGAACGTCTCTTACCTACGCCAAAACCACAACGTGATATGCCAATTGCTATTTACCCTTCATGAGGACCCTTTTCATCGAATCCGATCCGACTAAAGTGGGAGAGACAGACACCCGCTAGCCACCTTATGCAACTAGTGCATGTCAGTCGGTGGAACCTGTCTCACGTAAGAGTACGTGTAAGGTCGGTCCGGGCCGCTTCATCCCACAATGCCGCCGAATCAAGATAATACTAGTAACGGTAAGAAAATTGAACAAATCATCCTCCACAACTACTTTGTGTTCTACTCGTGCATAGAAACTACGCATAGACCTAGCTCATGATGCCACTACTGGGGAACGTTGCAGAAAATAAAAAATTCTACGCTTCACCAAGATCAATCTATGGAGTCATCTAGCAACGAGAGAGGAGTGCATCTACATACCCTTGTAGATCGCAATGCGGAAGCGTTACAAGAACGTGGATGAAGGAGTCGTACTCGCAGCGATTCAGATCGCGGTTGATTCCGATCTAAGCGCCGAACAACGGCGCCTCCGCGTTCAACACGCGTACAGCCCGGGGACGTCTCCTCCTTCTTGATCCAGCAAGGGAAGAGGAGAAGTTGAGGGAGAGCTCCGACAGCACGACGGCGTGGTGGTGGAGCTTGCAGTTCTTCGGCAGGGCTTTGCCAAGCACTACTACGGAGGAGGATGTGTTGGGGAGGGAGAGGGCTGCGCCAGGGGAAGGGGTGTGGCTCCCATGCGCCTCCCCACTATATATAGGGGTGGAGGGGGCTGGTTTCTTGCCCTCCAAGTCAATTGGGGCGTTGGCAAAGGTGGGGGAAAGAAATCCCATCATTTCCCTTCCCCACCGATTGTTATCCCCCTTTTTTAGGGATCTTGATCTTATCCCTTCGGGATATGATCTTATTCCTTCTAAGGGGGGGTCTTGGTGCGCCTTGACCAGGGGTGTGGGGCCTTGCCCCCACTACCCACGTTCATGTGGGTCCCCCCATGCAGGTGGGCCCCACTCCGGAACCTTCTAGAACCTTCCCGGTACAATACCGAAAAATCCCGAACATTTTCCGGTGGCCAAAATAGGACTTCCCATATATAAATCTTTACCTCCGGACCATTCAGAAACTCCTCATGACGTCCGGGATCTCATCTGGGACTCTGAACAACATTCGGTAACTGCACACTAATTCCCATAAGAACTCTAGCGTCACTGAACCTTAAGTGTGTAGACCCTACAGATTCGGGAGACACGCAGACATGACCAAGACGACTCTCCGGTCAATAACCAACAGCGGGATCTGGATACCCATGTTGGCTTCCACATGCTCCTCGATGATCTCATCGGATGAACCCCGATGTCGAGGATTCAAGTAATCCCGTATACAATTCCCTTTGTCAATTGGTACATTACTTGCCCGAGATTCGATCGTCGTTATCCCAATACCTCGTTCAATCTCGTTACCGGCAAGTCACTTTACTCATACCGTAATGCATGATCCCGTGACCAAACACTTGGTCACATTGAGCTTATTATGATGATGCATTACCGAGTGGGCCCAGAGATACCTCTCCGTCATACGGAGTGTCAGATCCCAGTCTTGATCCGTGTCAACCCAACAGATACTTTCGGGGATACCTGTAGTATACCTTTATAGTCACCCAGTTACGTTGTGACGTTTGGTACACCCAAAGCACTCCTACGGCATCCGGGAGTTACACGATCTCATGGTCTAAGGAAATGATACTTGACATTGGAAAAGCTCTAGCAAACGAACTACACGATCTTGTGCTATGCTTAGGATTGGGTCTTGTCCATCACATCATTCTCCTAATGATGTGATCCCGTTATCAATGACATCTAATGTCCATAGTTAGGAAACCATGACTATCTGTTGATCAACGAGCTAGTCAACTAGAGGCTCACTAGGGACATGTTGTGGTCTATGTGTTCACACATGTATTATGATTTCTGGATAACACAATTATAGCATGAACAATAGACAATTAACATGAACAAAGAAATATAATAATAACCATTTTATTATTGCCTCTAGGGCATATTTCCAACAATCCGCGGCGGCATGAAGAGGCCGCGCGCGAGGCTGCTCGTCGGAGGAGCTCCGGCGGCGGCGAGGCCAACACCACCCGGGCTAGGGTTTGTGGCGGCGGCGGCGGCGGGGGCGGGGGTCACGGCTATAGGACGGGGTGAGCGGGGTGCCGGTGCGTGCGTCCATGGTTGCGGGTCGCCGGCGCCGGCGCGCGCGGGGCTTTGGAGGGGGAGAAGAAGAGCGCGCAACGCGAGCGTCGAGTGTGCCGCACGCGGAAGCGGGCGCCGCAAATACACCGCGCGAGGTACCGCTTCCACGCGCGCGCCCAACTGCTTATACCGCGCGCGCGGCTATTGCGCGCCCGCTGGAGCCATCCGCCGGGTTGCGCGCGCGCTATAACGGGCGATTTTGCGGTGCGGCGCCTGTTTAGCGCGCTAGTTGGGGATGCTCTAAGAACCAGTACGAGATCGATCAAATGAAAGCAGTACCATATGCTTCGGCAGTTGGCAGCTTACAGTATGCACAAGTGTGCACTCGCCCTGACTTAGCTTTTATCACTAGGGTACTCAGTAGATATCAAGAGAATCCAGGCATGGAGCACTGGAAGATGGTAAAGAAAGCATTGCGTTATGCGCAAGGCACGAAGGACTACATGCTACTAATATACAGGAGAAGTGATTCCCTAGAGATAAAAGGGTATTCAGACGCAGATTTTGCGGGGAACAGAGATGATAGAAAATCCACGTCAGGATACGTCTTCACTCTCGCTGGGGGAGCTATTCCGTGGAAAAGCTCCAAGCAGTCGATAGTTGCATCATCCACGATGTATGCAGAATTCATAGCATGCTTCGAAGCCACGGGGCAGGCGATATGGTTAAAGAAATTTGTACCCGACTTGTAAGTGGTAGATTGTATTCACAAACCACTAAAGATGTACTGTGACAACTAACCCGCGGTATTCTATGCTCACAACAACAAATCGAGTAATGCTGCCAAAACAATAGAGATAAGATATTATGTTGTGAAAGATAAAATCCAGGATCAAACTATAAGTCTCGAGCATATAAGGACAAAAGATATGCTTGCGGATCTGCCAACGAAAGGCTTACCACCCAATGTGTTCAAGGAACACTTAGCCGGCATGGGTTTAAGGGAAAGCCTTATGATTCCTGGATAGGCCCAAAAGGAACAGAATTTGTTTCTGAACAAAACATATGTTGTAGCTGAATGATTCTATCGGCACTTGAGTTGTGACGATGAAACATGCTCTATGTACCAATATGTGATGAAACAAATAAACTAGAAAGTATAAGGTTAAAAGTAAAGTTGAGATCAAGGGGGAGAATGTTAGGTTGATCTCTCTCCCGTTCGAACCCAACGGGTCGAATGGGTCCCTGACTCGCGCCCTGATCGGGGCGCCCAACCAAACCATGCTTGGTGGGCCCCTGTGACCCGCGCTATATAAACAGAGGTGGGGGCCGGGACACGACTTACGAGGTTAATCGCTGCCATAATTCCCACCTACAATCCCTACCGATCTAGGGTTAGCACGGTGCTCACGGGAAGCACACCACCGCTGCCATCTCTCTGCCATCACCGGCCCCTACTTCACCATGGCCGGCGCTGGATCGAGTTCATCTGGACAAGCAGAAGGTAGGTTCACCGGAATGATCTAACCGACTCGACCCAAAGCACTCTATCAATATATACATAATAGTGATAATATACTCCCTCTGTCCGAAAAAGTTTGGCCCAAACTTGTCCCTTAAATAGATGTATCTAGCACCAAACAAGCTTTTTTGAACAGAGGAAGTGTGATGCATTGATACTCCTCGCTGCAAGTAGCCTAAACAACTAGGGCAACATATAATAAGAGTAGCAGATGAATGAATGTGTCACGTGTAGACTAAGCTTGCAGTCGCCGGTGTTTTTTTAATAGCTTGCTCTTATACTCTCTTCTTTTCTTTTTGCAGGGGAAATAGCTTGCTCTTATACAATTTGCAATGCGGATGGAAGCGTAGGCATACAACTCACATCCTAAGTTGGTGTTCTCCAAGGCCATTGATGAACTGAGTAGTTTCGTCTCTCAATGAGGTCGTTGTGGGTTTTGTTTGGGGCATTCGTATTGGCAGTCACAGCAGTTCGTGTCGCCGGTCAACAAGAAGGTTGATTTCTCACCTCAAGTGCATGGATCGTATCCATATATACATACAACACAAAAATGTTTTATAGATATTTCATTAGGAATCAAAATAGCAGGCTTTTGATGGATAATCTAACTCTTTTCGTCCTGGTTGTGTAAATATGTGACATGCATCAATCAGGTTTCCTGAGCATCGACTGCGGCCTGGATGCCAAATTCAGCGGGCGCAGAAAAACCGACACAGACATCGCCTACGTCTCCGACGATCCGTACGTCGACGGCGGAAAGAACCACAGGGTAGCCGCCAAGTTCGATGTCAGTTCTAGACCCGAGAACCGCCGCACGCTCAGGAGCTTCCCGTCCGGCATACGGAACTGTTACACCCTCCCAACCGAGAGCGGTGGTAAGTACCTGGTCCGGATGGTGTTCTTCTACGGGGATTACGACGGGAAGACCAGTCCATCGTTCGAGGTACACTTGGGCAGCAACTACTGGGACACGTTCCAGAACAACAACTTCTGGTGGTTCGAAGCAGTCTTCGTCGCGTGGGGGAGCTGGGTGCCGGTGTGCCTGGTGAACACCGGCGGTGGCACGCCGTTTGTGAGCACGGTGGAGCTGAGGCCGCTCCCACCCTCGCTCTATCCCCAGGTCATCGTCGACGAGTCGATATCTGCCCTTGCAAGGGGAAATCTGGGGGCAAACACTAGTTACCGGTACGTTTGAAGTCTTCCGATGCTGTGTTTTTTTTGTTTATTCTTGCTTTTTGCGTGGTACTCTACCGTGGTTTTGGAATACATCGCCGTCCAAGAAAATGCAATACAAGCTCACCATAAGGCACAATATCCCCACAAGGTGGCTCCTCAATCCTTCTGGTCTCTCCCAGCCCAAGATTGCACACACGCATCTATCAATTTATTTAATTTATTATATACTATAAAAGCATAACATAAAAATATATAGAGATAATTCTCGAAAAATGTCCTCTATTAATTTAGTAGATCTTTTTCTAATGAATACTTTATTTCACTAATCAACATGCCAAGCAATATCGCTGGCAAGGAAAACTTGGGCAAAGGTAGGTGCAAGTACCAGCCATACGATTTGGGTTATAAGCTCCATCTTTGACCCATACAGCGCTAAGGCGTCTGCTACTTTATTACTTGCCCGAGGACAATGAAGAATATGAAAGTAGCTAAAATTCTGAGAAATTAAGGCTTTTATCTCCCTAAACAAAACCCATTGTGGGAAAGGTCAAAGTCTGACGACTTGATTGCTTGGACCAGTAGCATTGCATCCGTCTCCACCACCACCCGAGTAATGCAACACAGCCTGAATACATGCTTCCGCTTTAGGGGCTCTTTGAGGCGGAAGCTCCGAAGTGGACACTTAACAGAATTGACAAAGGCTGTAGGGCGTTTTTCTGGGCTGGAGCAGAGGAGACCAATGGAGGGAAATGTTTGGTTTCTTGGCAACGTGTTTGCAGGCCAAAGTACCTGGGTGGCTTAGGTGTGATTGATCTTAGCAAGCATGGGCTGGCCATGCGGCTTCGTTGGGAATGGTTGAGAAGGACAGATGACTCTAGGCCATGGCAAGGACTAAATCTGGCTCCAGACAACCAGGTCAAGAAAGCTTTTGATAGCTTGGTGCAATGGCAAGTGGGGAATGGTGACCGGATCCTTTTTTGGAAAGACAGATGGCTATTTGGATCCACTATTGCTGAAATTGCTCCTGCACTTCTAGCCAAATGACAACAAGGAATGTCAACAGGAGGTCTGCGAAGGAGGGGTTAACGGCGCATGCTTGGACGAATGATATTGTGGGAGAGCTTAGTACTGAAGAGCTGACTCAATTCATCCATCTTTGGGAACTTCTCATTGTGATTCAGCTAGTGCCAGCAATGGAGGATAGAGCCACTTGGGCATGGAATGAGGTGGGAGAGTATACAGCAGCATCGGCCTACAAGATGTTATGGGAAGGAGGAATCAGATTTCACGCCAGTGCCGCGATTTGGAAGTGCTGGGCCCCACTATCATGCAAGATTTTCATGTGGCTAGCAATTCAATACAGGCTATGGACCTCAGACCGGAGACTTAGACATGGGCTGCAAGAAGAATCTTCCACCTGCTTTCTATGTGATCAAGAGGAAGACAATGTGGATCACTTACTGCTACAATGTGTTTTCGCAAGGCAGATTTGGTTCTTATGCTTCTCCAAGGCGAACATTGATCTAGGCTTGATTCCCTCGCACCAAGACAAGCTTCAAGATTGGTGGACTAGTACACGCAAGCAAATCCGCAAGGAAGAAAGGAAGGGGTTTGACTCGTTTGTCATGCTCATCAGTTGGACGCTGTGGAAGCAAAGGAACAATAGGGTTTTCCAATCGGGTAACATATGTAATGTGACTGGCACGGCAGAGCTTATTTTTGCTGATTTACGGCAATGGGCTCTGGCAGGAGGGAGAGGAGTTCATCGATATTGTGAGTAGTAGTGTAATGTGAGTAGGAGTGTGGGAGGGTGGGATCGTCGGGCTGTGGTGATCTAGCCATTTTCATCCTCTTGTACATATTTTTCTCTCCTTCTATAAAACTAAGGTACGCCATTGGCGTACTCTCGAAAAAAAAAGAAAATGTATGAATAGGAAAAGTATAAGATTGGAGTGACATGCCGACTTGAATCCTATAGGATTAGTAATGTGTGTTTGATGGCACAGGAAAAACAAAAGAATTGTAAAAAAAGGTTGAAGTGGATGTTAGATTTTCTATAAAATGTAATACAAAAGATTCCATAGAAAAAATTCCTATAAAATTCAATCCTATGAATCAAAAGACCAACATAATAAAAATCCTAAAAATTTCAATCCTTCAGAAATCCTATAAAATTTCTTTGAATCAAAAGGAGCCTTTAGCATGCAAAACATCCAGTGCATGTGCCATTCGTCGTGCAGCCGCGACGATGACCCTGACCACGACCATGAGATCTTCATAATTGCAGCTAAACAGTACAAGACCTTCAGATATTCATAACTGTACCAACTAGATCACACCCGTTAGATTTTCACAACTGTACATCTAAAGAAAGATTTTCATTACCGTAACTAAATAGTTTATCTTTATTGAACCTTCATAGTTGTACCTATATAGATCACAACCATTATATCTTAATAATTGTTCCTAAATACCATTAGATCTTCTTAATTATGCCTAAACATATCAAAGTCATTAATTCTAAAACTTATTTTATAGCAAACATGGTCTAGTGTCCTACTCATGCATGAGGTTTAGCGAAGAAATGACTTCTGTGTGCTTGTGAAAAAAAATCACAACTTCAAAAACATTGAATATTAACTTTTACATAAATCCATTTTTTTATTGTTTTGCACAGAAGACCACTAGAGTCCTTCCTTCGCAAAACTTTACACACGAGTATAATACTAGACCATGCTCGTTACAAAAAAGTTTCAGAATTGTTTGACTTTTTTTATCTTTTAAATATATATTTTTCAATGTGGGTGCGCCTACACCCATGTTCCATTGGGTATTTTCAACGTTACCGCAAAGTAAAATAAAAAGGACATGTAAAATTATTGTGTCTGGGCGCAATAGAATCACATGGGAAAGATGAAATTTGCTGCCTTATAATTACATGTAGTAATATGATATGACGTACACCTAAGTAGCTAAAATTGCATGTACTAATATAAGTATGTGCTAGTACTAGAATGTTTGCACATATATCTTGGAGCACAATGAATACTAGTGATAGTATTTGGGCAGTCAAATATTTTTTGGATGGTGTTGTTCCGGTAATAGGTTTATCTTTTAGGGAAAGTTGTGGCTGGACCCAGGCACACCGCACCCCCTTATCTAGCTACCCATTTTCTACATCACAGTCCATGTAGACACTTTTTTTCACCCAAATAAAACAACATATGAACTTCAACTTTGCAGGACAACCCAACATTATAAGTACAATGTGAGGATTTCTTTTGGAATCTTCCATGGAACATCAATACATAAAATATTATTCTTTTATACTAAAAAAATCTCATTTTGTATATTTATGCTAGACCAAAACACCAAAGGTTTTCACACACTATAGTTCTAAAGTTCTATTAATCTGCAAATTTTGAAGTCCATATGTTGTTTCATTTGAAAGAAACAGAAAAAAGGTTCTTTTTTCATGTAGTAAGCTAGTTAGCTAGCATATAATCTCAAAGCAATGTTGGTGGGTAAGCATAAGGTCTACATTGCGCTGGGCTTAGAAAAACAAACCTTTTTTATTTTTTCAATAATGGATTATCATTTTGCATGAAGGTTTCCCGACGATCCATATGACCGCTTCTGGGAATGGGAAGTCAGCTCGTCGTGGGCAAACCTTTCCACCAAAGAGACCATCCAGCGGGAAGACAGCTTGCCCATCCCTGTTCTTCAAACAGCCGTCGCTCCTGTCAACAATGGCACGGTGCTACACGTCACGGGGACGTACAAAAGGACATTCGAGTATAAATTCTTCCTACACTTCTCCGACGTCCAAAACACCCAGCTCCGACAGTTCGACATCTACATGAACGACTATGAGCCGTACAAGAACTACAGCCCCCCGTACCTTACCGCTGGTAAAATGTATACTACTGGCTGGTACAAGGCTACAGAAGGCACGTACAATATCACTCTTGCAGCCACCAATAGGTCCATGCTGCCCCCAATGGTCAGTGCATACGAGGTCGTCAACCGCATCCCCCACGACGCTCCGAGGACGTCCACTAAAGACTGTGAGATGCCTCCCTTCCTCCCTAACTCCCTATCTATTTCTCTATCACTTATTTATGTCACTGCAGACCATGGTTTTGAATTTCAGCTTCAGAAATATTTCATTCATTACCCAATTCATTGAAGTTCAATGATTTCGGATTTCACTTCGGCCAAACGACCAAAATTTTCACTTGAATTTGACTGAGATAGAATCAAATGTTTTGAAAAATAAAAAAACATTTACAAATAATTTGAGTTTCTATATACTATCAAATATTTGCTTTATTTATAAAGTGGGACGAAATCCTATTTTGCAATAGGGTTTACTCCTAGCAAACGTAGTACTTGTTTCGTTCATAAAAAAAGATGCTTTCCTCAAAACGGGTCAACATACAAATCACCATGGCCAGGATAGTGTATGATTAGATCAAACAAGAAGACATTCCAACTTCAATGTATATCCAAGCACGGCGAAATTAACAAAACAGGTTACATGCAAATGACTTCACAACCCTGTAGAAGTTAATTGTTTACTCAGCTAGCCACTCTGCTGATACTTAGTTGCACGTCAATATTTAACCATGCAAAAAAGAAAAATGATTAACTCTGTGCTGATACTTAGTCGCACGTCAATATTTAATCATGCAAAAAAGAAAAATGATTAACTCGAGGAGCATGGCTCTTAGGCTGGTCATAGTGGGAGTAACTTAGCGAGTAACATAGCACACTCCAAGAAATTTTTGCTTATGTGGCAAGTAGTTAATGAGAAGTAGTAACATACTACCTCTCTCTCAGTTTACAGGGCATGCGCGTACTCCTAGGTCGTCAATTTGACCAACCTAATACAAATCATATAGTACAAAAAATATACCAACATAAACTTCAGAGTTTCTACTTTCAAAAGGTATAATTTTTGTGTTATATAGTTTATATTAGGGTGATAAAATTGGTAACCTAGATATACGCGCAGGACTTGTAAACTGAAACGGAGGTAGTAATATGTTACTGTAACATAGCGCTTCCCAATACAAGATGAGTCTACAAGCTAATAAATGAAGCCATCCATGACACTACTACTATGTTACTTTGCACTATGAAGATAGTAATTTAGACTAGTGTCATATGTATGACACTACTATGACCAGCCTTACATCATTTGCTAACATTTACCATTAATGTTGTCTGAAGAACCCATTAAGCCTCATTGTGGTATTAACAGTTTCATTTTTTACAAAAAATATCAAAGAAATACTAGAACATCACACTCATAATATAGGATGATCCAACAGAGCGGTTGACAAAATATGACTTCATGTGCCCTCGGCAAAAATGACAATAATTTCGACTCACGGCGATATATATGGACTCAACTATTTGATTTTTTTTTCCGTCCAGGGCACATAAAGTTGTATTTTCTCAATCGCTCCATTGGATCATCTATGTTATTGATGTGATGTTCAAGTTTTTTTCATGAATTCTAGGAACTTCTACACCATCAAAACCTTAGATAATGGTGATTGATAATAGTTCACCAAGAGCTCCTGCCGGCGGGTCACCGGTGATGGATAATGCATTGCATTGGCTCCCGCCGTGTAGGCCACCACGACGAGCCCGGTCCCACCAGAGCAAAACAGCCCGCCATCACAAAGCAGACGCGAAGTACACCCCACGCACACTAAGTGTTAGATTAAATGACGCAAGTGTTTTTTCACTGAAAAGTTGATCCCACCTTGTCACGTTGTCAGTTCAGGAGGCGGGATGTGTGTGTGTAACTGTGTACGCGGGGAGGGGAGAGAGGGGGGGTCAACTTTTTTTTTTTTTTTGAGGATCGGGGGGGTCAACTTTTGTTGAAGTATCTGTGGTGAGCTTAATTTTTCTGGATATAATTGACCTAACGCATCATGAAACGCACGGGGGGCTTAGTTTTTTTTTCTCAAACCTGCACTTTTCTGATGCAAGTAAGTTCTGAGTTTTGTGAATATGTTTCTGGATATAATTGACCTGACGTATCATTTTTTCGAGATTGACGGGGGGGGGGGGGGGGGGGGGGGCCAAAAACCCCACCGCTTGTTATATTCCCACTCGAGAGTGACTTGGCAGTCAGTACAGATACAAGTAAGTGCACAAAGGCACAAAAGGAAATAACAGGGGAGGGCTTCAAGAGGAAGCCCAAAACTAGAAGAAAGAAAAACAAAATGGAGGGGAAGGCTGGCAACAGAACCAAACCGAAACCCCTGGAGGCCGACATCTCAGGTAGCAAGCTCCGCTGAGCAGCTTGTTCCACCACTGACAATGAACCAGAACAAGGCCTAGGGAGAAAAAGACGGGCACCATAACAGCAACTCGCAATGGAACATCACTGGCACGAACGAAGGGCGTCGGATAGCCGAGTTCGTGCGGCGACACCGGTGTGCGCCGGCGAAGCCAAGAGACAACAAACCACCGAGACCGAAGGGCATGGCACCGGTGTACCGCCGCCGAGGTCGAAGAGCAGCGTGCCGCCGAGGCCACCCCAGGATGTCCACGCAAACGTCGTCCGGGCCACCATGAAGCACATCCCTGATAGAAAGGAGACACCGAAGTAGAAGCATATCGAGAAGCATCACTGGCGCGAACGAAGAGCGTCGAATAGCCGAGTTCGAGTGGCGGCACCGGTGTGCCGCCAGCGAAGCCGAGAAGGCAACACGCCACCGAGACCGAAGGGCGCAGTACCGGTGTACTGCCGCCGAGGTCGAAGGGCGGCGCGTCGTCGAGGCCACCCCAGGATGTCCAAGCAAGCTCCACTCGAGTCGCCAAGGACAATGGCCAGCCAGGGATCGAAGCCGAGGTGGAGAGGAAGCAGCAAGAGGCGAGTCCACCCGAAGCAGAAGAAATCCAAGAAGATGCCCCCAAGGAGGAAACGGCGTAGAGACGTCGACACCATCCGACACGGGGAACCCCGGGTCCGAGATTTCTCTCGGGATCTGAGTGCTTGGGGGGGAGGGAAACAATGCCAAACTCGACGCCTTCAAGAAGGAAAAATGGCGGCTGCAGCCGTCATCGTCGATGAAGTTTTCACCCGGCAGTGCCTCCTCCACCTCGCAACCGGAGCAAGTCGGCCAACCACCGCCGTAGCCCAACAATCTAGGCAGCCATGAGCTGCGAAGCGAGCTACGGAGGGCCAAAGAAGCAGCAACACGCCGGGGCGCCGCACCCAACAAGGAGAGGTTGAGGTGCACCGCGGCCAGCGCGAGGCCGCAACGAGAGAGCACGGGGAGCCGGCGGCGATGCGGGGGTGGCCGGGAGGAGGGGCGGCGGTCGGTGGCGGCTGGGGTTCCCCTCGAGTCGCCCGGTGTGGGCGACGCGAGGGTCGGGCTCCTCTCTGCAAGAGGAAAGACCTTTTCCTCCACCGCACGGTTTATGGTCAGCAGCAACGCCGACCCCGTCGCCAGCCAAGCCGCCTCCTGACCCCCAGCCGCCAGATCCGGCCGGCTCGCCAGATCCGACCGCGTCCAAGCCAGGGGCCGTCCTCTAGGGGGAGCCCGCGTCCTCCCGCAGCATCTCACGGCAGCGACTCGCGCGGCCGCGCCGCCACGCTGCCACTAGCGCTCGCAAGCCGCACGGGCCGCGCCGCCCCTGCGCCCACAAGCCGCGCGGGCTATGCCCAGCAACTCCACCGCGCAGCCGCGCGCACACGAGCAGCCCGATGGGCGCCCGGCCAGCCGCCTCCATCTCCCCGTCGCGGATGCGCACCGACCAGATCTGGGCCGCGCAGAGCTCCCCGACGCGACACGCCGCCGTCCTCCTCGTCGTGCTGCACCGGCAAGGGTATCATGAAACTGCATATTTGCATTCAGTGATCAAAAAATGTTATTTATGAGGATCATCATTCTTCTTTTCCTGACCACTCATTTTTTTCCCACGATGGTAGTCAACGCAATGATGGCTATCAAACTCGAGTACGGAGTAAAGAAAAACTGGATGGGTGATCCATGTTTTCCTGCCAAATATCGATGGGATGGCGTGAACTGTAGCGACATAACTGCTAACACTACGCGGATAATATCTCTGTGAGTATTATCTGGGTGGTCTTTCATCTTGCGTGTGCAAATATGTAGCCTTTGCGTTATGTTCTAATGTTAATTGTCATGTAGGGATCTGTCAGACAGTAACTTGACTGGAGCCATATCTGATAACTTCACACTGCTCACAGAACTCCTATATCTGTAAGTATTGGATAATGTGGATGACTGTGATATATACAAGTTTGTCACAAACAGATATGATTAGTGGATGGTGAGGAGGTGTATAAAGTGTGTAATACTTACAGATACTTGCTTTTATGTACTACCTTTATACTAAATGAGTGACACTTATTTTGGGATGGAGGGAGTACTATCCACAATATCTGACATCCCCATTTGACATGAACGGGGAGCCCCTTGTATCTGTATTCTGTAGTGGAGTGAAGAACACCGACAGGATCCACTTGAGAGGACTTCTATTTGGATAGATTTTGTTGCCATTGTTATGCTAAGAACATGTTCAATGTCTAAGCTACATGTCATTTTCTACAGGGATTTATCTGGCAACAGTCTGAATGGACCAGTTCCAAAGTCCCTCTGTAAAAGGAGTGCAGGATCAAAAAAAAAAAAAGGAGTGCAGGATCACTCATTTTCAGGTTCGGGTTTTCTTCTTGAGGTTTCCTTTTCTCTGAATATGCGCTCGGCTGAATATTTAAGGTTTGCTTTTTCCAGGGAAGTAACTCTGAACTGATTGTGATAAGAAAATAACTCTGAATTAATTGTCTGATGCAATTTCATTATTTCAGGTATCAATCTGATGAAGATATGTGCAACAAAACAACAATAAGTCCGCCTCCATCAAAAAGTAGAACAGCCATAATATCTATTTCAATAGTGGTTCCCGTGTTGGTAGTGGCTATACTTGTTCTGGCATGTTTGATCTGGAGGGGAAAGACAAAGCCCAAAAGTGCGTATGCTCTATTCTTTTAACAACATATAGTTAAATTGGTTGATTGTTAACTAATTAGGTTTACTACATTTAGTGTTTCTGTAATATAACTGACATTTGTGCAACCAGTTTCTACACATGATCCTCCCAGAGAACCAGAACTTCAAGGTGCTCCTGAAAGTAGAAAAAGTAATGCGGATCAGCTGCAAAATACTGAGAACCGCCGATTCACATACAAGCAGCTAGAGAAGTTTACCGATAAATTCCAACGGTGCATTGGCAAAGGAGGTTTTGGACTCGTGTACTACGGCCGTTTAGAAGACAATGCTGAGGTTGCTGTCAAGATGCATTCTGAATCATCATCACATGGGCTTGATGAGTTTTTAGCCGAGGTACTTTAATTCTCCCCTGGTTCAGAAAGTTTTCAGTTTGAAATGTAAGTTTGTTGAGTCATCACAGTGAGTTTACATGCAAATTAAGATATTTAACCTCTGTGCCATGTCTCTTTACATAGGTCAATAGCTTGACAAAGGTGCATCACAGGAATCTAGTTTCTTTGGTTGGTTACTGCTGGGAGAAGGACCATTTAGCACTGGTTTATGAGTACATGTCCCGGGGCAATCTTTGTGATCATCTGAGAGGTTTGTCCATTCGCAAACCTAATGAAGTGATAACAAATTTTGTGGTTGTCTTGAAGTTTCATAAAAAATATATGTGCATTGTTAGAACTTCAATGGCTATATATCTTGAATGCTTTTAATGTATTTATCTAAAATAGCTCGAGGGTGTCTACATCTCTTCCTTGTGAAGTGCCTGCAACCATCAGTAACAGCTAGTAATCTTTGCTTATATTGCTTCTTGTCCAAAATAAAACATTTTGTTTACCATTGGCTGACGAAGTAACAACCTTAATGCATCTAATTTATTCAATATCCGACACAGAAGAGTAGGAAGACTGTGAGAGACCATAACAGAATTGCAAACGGAGAAATATTGCATAGATATATGAACATTGACATGTAAAGCTGTTGATACAATTCTGCTCTCTAACTGTTACCATGCTTGTATATGAAGGGAAAAATGATGGTGGTGAAACCTTGGGTTGGGCGACACGTGTACGAATCGTGCTCGAAGCTGCACAAGGTATGGTTTAGTGGAAAGATATATATAGTTTTCTTAAGCGTATTTGTTATAGATGGTATGCTCTTCTTTTCAGTCATATTTTGAAGGACTTGCTATGATATGTGTAGGCCTGGACTATCTGCACAAGGGATGTAGCTTGCCAATAATTCACCGGGATGTGAAAACCAACAACATTCTCCTAGGTCATAATCTAAAGGCGAAACTAGCTGATTTTGGACTTTGCAAGACCTATCTTAGCGACATGCAGACCCACATATCAACCAATGCGGCTGGGACAGCAGGATACATGGACCCTGAGTATGTTTCTTTCTATACTATAAAACTTTCGTACCTCTTTCTCATATAGGGCATTGTTGCTTAATCCAAATTAGGTTTCTAAGAGGTGGTTTACCTGCTATTTCTTAGGTACTATCACACTGGCTGGCTCACTGAGAGCAGCGATGTGTATAGCTTCGGTGTTGTTCTACTCGAGGTAGCCACTGGTGAGCCTCCGGTATTGGCAGGCCATGGCCACATCGTTCAGCGTGTGAAACAGAAGATTGCCACTGGCAACGTCACCACTGTGGCTGATGCCCATCTTGGAGATGAATATGATGTCAACTCCATGTGGAAACTGATCGACACCGCCTTGGCGTGCACAGCAGATGATGCGGTCCGAAGGCCAACAATGGCCGTCATTGTGGCGCAGCTAAAAGAGAGCCTTGCTTTGGAGGAAGGTCGTGAGGACAGTAGCGTCCGCGGAAGCATCACGAGTACCACTGCTGCCCCGATGTCCATGTTTGGTCCATCGGCAAGATGAATCTGCGACTTTACAGTGATGTGTTTCGTTGCGGCGTTTATGGGTCTCTAGTGTATTTTTGTGGGATTGCAAGGTCTTCATTACAACGGTTTATTCATGTCATGCAAGCTAATATTTATGTTGTGTTTACCCACAAAAAATATATTTATGTTGTGTTGTGATGTGTGGATATGTTTGCACACAATAAGGTGTCGGTGAGCTGTGAGCAGGTACGGAGCTAATTCCCATACATGATTGTAATATAACAACCTACGGCTTGGTTAGTAGTCTAATCAGTTCAAAATGTGGTGCAGTGTGGTGATGCATTAATTTGCTTCAGTGTTGCTACCTTTGAATTCCATACTGTTTTTGCTTTGCTCTGCTGCTTTCACGAGTACTCCCTCCGTTCCTAAATATTTGTCTTTTTAGGATTTCAAATGGACTACCACATACGGATGTATGTAGACATATTTTAGTATAGATTTACTCATTTTGCTCCGTATGTAGTCACTTGTTGAAACCTCTAGAAAGACAAATATTTAGGAACGGAGGGAGTAGTATTTTGTCCATTTTGAGTTTTGTGACTACAAGTTGTTCCATTTGGTCCTCGGCTGAACATGGAGGTAGAGGTCTGGAAACGGTGGCTGGTGACCTTTGTTTGTAGCCTGAGAAAATCGAGTTCAACATATCAATAGCGATCTTATTTTTCTTTAATAAGATAGAATAGATAGAGTAATGGCGTCTGGTGGGGAGAGGTAGAATAGATAGTCTAATATCATGATGTCTGGGTGCTAGGTGGAGTAGGGCCAGGGAGGCGACGATTTGTGGACGCCTAGACCTGCCAAGCTCTTGTAAATGAACTTTTATCTCTACCTTAATATATTGACACGCAGATCTCCTGCGATGTCCTAGGAAAAAAATCTTACTGTACTTTTGTTTATGGTGTTATTTTAAAATTCAGTAATATAAGATATATACTATGATCAAATTCTTGACAAGGCAGTCTCCTGAAGCCAAATTAAGGAGATACCTGAACGGAGTTGGGAGCATAGCTAGTTTACCTGAATGCTGGAGTTGGGAGCATAGCTAGTTTGCCCTTGGCCTTGGCTCATGGCTTTGGTTGCAGCAGGGCTAACCTCCAGAGACCTTCAACCTGAGAGAGCAAGATTAGGAAGGAGATGGTGACATTGCACTGGAAGTTCAGCTATTCTTTTTCTATGCATAATGGGGATAGCTGTTCTGGCTGCTTATTGAGTGGAACAATAGGATTCCACATCCTTATCAATCTTAATTAGAGCCAGCTAATAGAAAGGTTTAATGAAAGATTAGGTAAAATTCAAATCAGGATATATAGTACATGAACAACCTACCACTACTAGAGTTTGTTTTATACCAGCAGACTTGTTGTTTTGATGCCATGGCTTCGCTTGCACTGGATGTTCAATTCTTCTTTTTGATGCTCAATTGGCGATGACTGTTCTGGCTGCTTATTGGGGGCGGTAAAAATGTCAACGTGCTTCTCAATCTGTTATCGGTCACTACTATTAGGGACAGCTAGAATAAAAACTTGTCACTACTAGAGAGGATATTTGTTTAGACCAGCAGAATTGTTATTTGACATGGTTAAATTTTAATGGTTCTTCCAGTTGAGCATAGCAACAGAATATTAATCGAACTTCCAGCATTTTTTTACCATAATTCCAGTACATTATTAGCATTACCACAAACATCATGGGCTTTACTGGATCACACAGTGAATATTACAGTAGTGTCAAACCGTGAATTATCACCAAGACTAACAACGTGCTATTACTAAGGAGCTACATGAACAAACAACACAATTGTTATCTTTCCGTGAGAAAAGAGAGCTCTATTGACTACTAAGAATAAACGTTACAATCTCAAGCAGTCTGGGCACTTAGTTTCAGTTCTGTTTCTGCTATCCTCCCTCCAATCTCTTGTAAGTTTTGTCTGTGTTTCATTCCTAATCTCCTGATCGAATAGAATCTTTGGAAACAAATAACACATTACGACTGTTTTGCCACAAAAAAGAGAGTAAGTGTTAGAATCTCGAGCAGTTAACTGACCAACATAACTTAACCTTCGAAGAAGTCAAACATCACAGTGTTTTGTACATGTAGTTAGCTAGTTGACTCAGTTCTTGGGCAGCAGCATTTGCCAATGGATATAAATGACAGTTCATTCAAAACTGCTTGTGCCCGTATGAAAGTTCACATGCACTCATTGCCACCTTTTGAAATGTCAAGATGCACTATTATCTCTTGAGGGGGGGTATAACAGATCAGCACTCTACATGCCAAGCATAAAGATCGAAGGAAATTAATTGTTCCCATCAAATAAGGTGTACCTTAGAAAACCCCAACAAGTAGAAAAACAGCAGTTACCTGGTCATGCCTTCCCAAGTGATGCGACGAGCGTAGCTCACAGGCTCCATTGCCGGGACAAAGAAACAAAGCTAGCAGAGGAATGCCCATAGATGCTCCCAGACTTGAAGAACTCAAGAGAGGGGGGCGCTGGTACATCACAGATTAAAGGGACCCCTGTACGTTGCCTTAAGACCTCCAACTTGCAAACCACGTTACATTTGCATTATACCTACTGAATATCCTCCTGGAACCATCCCATGAACCAACAGACCTGCTCAACCTCTTAAGAGGTAGTAACAGGGTACAAAGCCTTAGAGACTGGTGTGTTCGGCTCGACGCCTGGACACTACCATCCATCTATCTTTCTCCCAGAACAGTGTGTCAACAACATGTCCATCCAACTCGGATCCCCACAAGGCCATGTTGCCAAGCAATAGAACTTCTTGCACAAGACAACCTATCAGTGTGACCTGCACAAGCGACTCCGCCATGAAGAGGGTACACCACATTTCATCGAACTTGTGGCGGGCAGTCGAGCCGATCCAAGTCCTACTTCCAGTTCTCCTTTTGCTTTTGGTTTTTAGCAATCTGGTTCTGCTTTTTCCATTCAAACTTGTGAGTGTATTTAGCTTATGTTCATATTGGTTTAGCTTAGCCCAGACCAAGTGCACCTAGACCTAGACCGACTTCTGTGAATTTCTAGATCTTTCTGTGATAAGGGCATTCACTAAAGTTGGAGCATCACATAATTTATATGGATCATACGGCGAGCAATACTAGTAGGGGCCATCGGTACTTTGATGTACCGTCTTCTTCAATCTCATCGCAGTTACTAAAACAGATACAAGACACAAACTCAGGCAGAATTTGCATGCGCAATACATCACAATGTTTTATAGGCCTAGCTAGCTGAGCAAGTTGGTGGGCAACAACAGTCTGCTAATCTATATAAATGATAGTTCATTCTTAATCTCTTGAGCGTCGATATCTTCGCAGAACACCATACAGGATGTAGTTTACACAATGAAGTTGGCACACATTGTCACCTCAAATAAAGCAATAAACCTAACCAAATGTGATGTACTATAAAGTACCTGATAATCATGCCTTTACAAGGGATACAGCCAGCATAGCTCATGGATTCCTAGCACGCTCGTTTTGCATGCTGCCCTCGAGGCTCCAGCGCCGCTCCGCGGTCCTCACAAATTCATCCATGACCTCTCCAAAATGCTCGACTATTATCGGCTCAAATATGGCTCTCAGATAATTCACAAACGAGCTTGGGGTGAAGAGCATGCTGTCCATATCAGTTGTAGCGTCATATACCCGCATATCCCTGATAGAAAAGGAGCCCTCGTCTTGGATGATCTCCCTCAGCTCTTCACCAGAGGGTCCATACACCGGCACATAGAAAGAATCAAACTTCGCTTTGTCGATCACACCCTGTCAACCATACCATAAGATCGGGAGTTCAAATACTCACACATTCATTCGAAAATGATAAAAATGCAATACTAGAAAAAGATGTACCTCTAAGGCCATGACACTTAGAATCTGAACTAGAGTTTCCCAAAGGTGAAAGAATTTGGAGGCTTTTACATTAGAAGGCCGCCCTACAAGAGAAACAACCATTCGGCCTCCTGGAACCAATTCTTTGGCTCTCAGCTCCAGGAAAAGTATGAAATCTTTCCTGAACTGGCGTGCATATGCTTCACGGACCGTAGGGAGTCTTTCACGCCTAGCATGCTCATCCATGTCGTACGCAGGGATCTGGTTCATTGTCAGATCTTCGGGAGCCTGCGAGGATAAGGTTTCTTTTACAAAATAAATAAGTAATGCAATGGATAGATCCATTGAAGGGTGATAAATTCACACCATGGAGAGCCAATGCAAGCTGTTGGACGAGCAGACAAGATGCAAGGAGTCACTAGTGAAGAGCCTCTCGTAAAATGACCCCGGTGCTACACCAGTCACAACAACAAGCTTGTTGTTATTTTGACGGAGCGTGGCCAGGCTCTTCACCACCGTGTTGAAGTCATTGTCAGGAAGGTCATTGAGGAGCACACACACTTCGGGTGGTGGTTGCTGGAACTGAAGGCAGTGGTTGATGATGGCCTTGACGGCAGTCGATACCAGTGCTAGCGCATTTGGGCCATAAGAGCAGCCCAAGTCCGCAATCAGCATCTTTTCGGGGAACAAGGTGCTTTTGCTGCCGCACAAGTCAATGATGGCCGCTTCTATCAGGGGCTTCATCCTGTTCTGCTGAGCGTTCTACAATCGAGTTACAATTCTTCAGAAAATTGAGTCTAATATAGCTAAGTGTCATGATTTTTTAACTTCCCTGATTCTTCTTTTAAATGTCAGTAACATAGGCTATATTGTGAACAAGTACTTGACGAAACAGTTTTGAAAAGCCAAGTGTCAAGAACAGATCAACATGCCACAGAAACAGTATTAGTGAACTAATCGAGAGGGGAACATACCTGGATACTGGAGTTGTGTGCATAGCTTGTTTCCCCTTGTCCTTGATTCATATGCACCATCTGTTTGGAGGCTATGGCTTTACTTGGAGCAAGGCTAAACACCAGATCTTGGATCTGCAGGAATCAAATTAGGATGACAACGCTGAAAAAGTACCGGAAGTTCAATACTTCTTTTGTCTATGATCAACGGGGATGTCGTTTCTGGGCTTCTGGCTGCTTATCAGCAGCAATAGTAGGGCCAGCATGCTTTCTTATTTTCTATCTTCGGACCAGACAATGGAAAGGCTGAAAGGTTGGTCAAATTCAGATCCGGATATAATACTAAACCTGTCACTCGCAGATTAGATTAGCAGACTTGTTCTTCTGATCGGGTTACATTGTTTAGCATGGGATCCAGTGGAAATAATAAAATTAACAACCTGTCACTAGCAGAGGCATTATTATTTCTAGATTAGCAGACTTGTTATTCTGATCTGGTTAAATTGTTCAGCATGGGATTCAGACATTTTAAAGCAGCACAGAAGCAACCTTTTCTTTTGGAGTGGCGTAGATTTTTCATTTTATTTACAGTGACTGTGCACTTGAATTTATATTTAGTGCTAATCCTGCTATACAATATTTGAAATTGCCACTGGAAACAAGCAATTCTTACAACTAATCCATATACATCAAGCAGCAAGATAATGAACTACAATTCAGCCTTCAAATAGTGATCCATCAGAAGTAGAAAATAAATGGCAGAATATCATGACAAAACTTAGAAACTTTTTGATATTTTTCACAGAATTATCATATGAAAAGTAGATGATTTAGATCCTAAAAACTTCAACATCAAGCTTAATACCATTGTGAGATAAAGAAGAAGATAAAAAATATTTCAGTCGACACACTCTACCTGGGCATTTGGTCGAGCACCTTGCGAGCAGCGCCCAACCAAACGTTCGCCCAATACCGATAGTACCCTGATCACTGGGCAAGAGTGCAGCCTCGTAGGTGGGCGCTTTCGCCTTGACCTAGGCCTCTATCCTCATACTTTCTCCTGGAATACGGCGCAGAGGACCCGGGGCCATATCGCACGCGGCACGCGCAGCAGAGCTTCTTTGAGCGCCATCGTAGTGTCTCGCCGGAGGACCTCCACGGCTCCACCGTATCCATATGAAGGGAAGGGTGGGGGGAGGGGTGGGATGTGTACGCGGAGACAGCCTGCCTGAGGAGGGAGCGAATGCGGCATTTCGTCGAACTGAGCGGCGGAGCGAAGACCAAAGGTGTGTCCTACTCCTTCCGGTTCTTCATTTATCATTTGAAAGTCTCGAACTTTCTTGCGAGCATCACCAACTGTTTCCCTACCACTAAGAAAAGTCTAGGCCCGAATTCTAGAGGATAGGATTTTTATAGGATTTTTTTCTTTAGAGCCCTTTGATTCATAGAAATGAATTCCTATTCCTACATAGGATTGGTTCATATCCTTCATATCATAAAAAAAATAAAAAAGAGACTAGACTCAATGAAAAAAAAATTTTGGTGTCAACCAAATAACATCTTGCTTCTTATTCCTACTCATAGGATTTGAGATACATGTCATCTCATTTCCTATGAGATTCATATTCCTATGATTTGGATTGCTTATCACATGTATCACACGGTAAGAAAAGTCTTGTTTAATGTTAGGCAATTAGGCAAAAGAATGCTTGAACAGTTTTCATAAAAAGCCAAAAAAAATAAGGGTCCCACTATGGATCAGCATGACTTCTTTGTCACGAACCAACCTATAATTGGATGGTTAGAGAAACTGTGGTATCCCCATCCACCAGGGTTCAAATTCTGATACTCGCAGTTATTTCTGCATTTATTTCAGGATTTTCGACGATGCGCATTCAGTGGAAGAAGACGTTTCCGTCGACGACGAGGTGCCTACGGTGACTTTGTAAATTTCAAGATGATATGCCGGCTCAGTCTTTCGGAGATGCTTATAGGGGTAGGGTGTACATGTGTGCGTTCATAAAGATAAGTGTATGCGCGTGTATATGAGCGCTTGCGTTTGTACCATGTTTAAAAAAGGCACGACTCCCTTGTCATCTAGGGAGAGATGGCCCTCCTCTAAACACTCCCGTAAAACTGTCACATCAGTGCGCCGTCAACGGAATCCGCCGCGCCGCCGCTGGACCTATCGCGACACCATTGCCACCGCCCGTCATGATGCTGGCACAGACCACTGCAGCCAACATCGATCATCGTCGTCGCATCGCCTGCCTGTCGGCCTGCCACAAATCGCCGTGGGTACGCGTGATGTTGCGCATTTATTTAAGTCGGACGGCGAACCCAAACAGTAGCTGTATTCATTCTCCTCCCGCCGCCTCTTCTCTGGTCGCCGTCTCCCGGTAGCCATGGCTCGGCCGAAGGTAACAACATACGCCATACTCCCGCCGGAGCGGCGCTTTAATCTGGAAATTTTAGTGGTCATGCACGCATCTTTTTGTGCTAGCACTCCTATATAAAGGTTGACCAGTCGCTTCCCGCGAACATGCGTGGGCAGTGGAAGAGGAAGGAGAAAGGAAGCGGGCTGTGGAGTAACATTTTTTACCACAATTTCTTAGGAAACTGAGTGCAATAATTGAGTAGTTTTGCAAACTATCAATACTACACCTGAAACGGTTCAAAACCTATACTCCCTTGCCAGCGCGCGCTTCTCGCGTGAAACGGTCAGCGTCGCCCTGAAGCATCAGTGCCGCATTAATGCCTGGCCAGAGCGGAGGCGATCTCTCACTGGCGCCGACTTTGAAGCGGCGCGACGGCCGAGAGAGCGCCGCTTCCCGGTGCACACGACTGCTCCGTGTCGAGGCTGGCCATATGCCCTGTTTGGATCCATGGGTTAGAGTTAGTTTGAGCTAGTTGGGCCTCAAATAGCCCTAAAGTATCCAAGCATGAGGGTTTAAATTGGAGCAAGTTGCATCGAACCCACCAAAAAAACTATCCCACCCAAGAGGTGCTAACTGGAGATAGTTCTCACTGGGACCACTGAAAAATCACTTTTCTCTCTCCATCAAGTGCGCATTTATTGTCAATCTAACCCTGTCACCCAAACACCTCTTTGGCTATAGTTAGTTCAGGGTTAGTCATGAGTTAGTCTAACCTCTAGCTAAGTTAGAGTATCCAAACAGGAGCAGTATAGGACATGCAAGTTGCTCAAAGCATACAGTCAAATTCGTACGTGAAAGGATTTTTTTCTTTTTGAAAATGGAACGTGAAAGGAATTTTTTTAGAATGCTCTTGGCATGTCGCAAACATGTGATGAGTTAACCGACCTCAATAGACGGCAAAAACGCCAGTCCGCCGCACTTTGAGAGAGACGAGAAGAGAGAAGCGATACGGGCTGCTGGATTACTAGAGATAGGTGTCGCACGGAAGCCAAGAAATATAGTGATAGCGTGGGTTAGCCATGTACTAGTATGATGTAACTACACTGGGCTGTCGTGTTTCGTACTCTTCCAGTCCACTATGGAGATGATTGGTTGATTTTATATCGCTGAATAATATAAAATATTATGAGTGCACACGCTCCACCACGAGGTTCCTTACTCCTTCTCGGTCGTCGGGAATCTATGTTCTTCCACTCTATTTTTTACGTGATTTTGTTCATGCTTTTGCCAACACGCGAGACATGTAGCATCAAGGTGCACTTGTCATGCAAGGATCGTTCCATCTATATCAAGAACACGTGAGAATGGAACTACGAGGCACACATGTACTCAGGAGTGGACGTGCGAACCTGTGTAATGTAGCGCAGTAAGTGAAGTAGAAAGGCACAAATAGTATGAACATGCATGGCATATAGGCATTTGTCTCTTACTACCACTAAATGTTGTACGTGCAATGCCCAGTGATGTTATGGAGTACGTGACTAAGTACTCTACTACTACTATATTAATTGGAGGCACATATTAGGTTTTATATTTGTTTACGTGTATACTCCGAGACCTTCCAACTAGACGTGTCTTTCTCTTCGGGTCGCACTTTGTATCGTTCATACCACTAGTACATTAGTACTACTACGTGTGGTCTCCGACCCAAAAGTGGAGACGCTCTACCACCTTGTTCATGTCTCACTCCTTTCGCTGACATGTGGGACATCCAGCACGTGTCGTGTGTTTGGCACTCCTTCGTCATAAGAGTTGAAATGTTAGCATTCATCAGAAATAAAAAATAAATATAAATCACCAGTGATACTATACCATGCGGTTTTCTTGCTCCTTGATATCGGAAAGAATACTTCCGCTCGCCGACATGTGGGACGTCGACCATCTTGGTCCACTTGCCATGCCCGCAGAACTCCAAGGGAGAGTCGCCCCGGTCGTTGCGCCGCAGTAATTACTAATGAGATAGGAATATGAAAATCATAAGAAGTGAGATGACATGCATCTCAATTCCTATAAAGAAAGAGATGTCATTTGATGCATAGGATAGGAATTTTTCCATTGAGTCTAAACTAATGTACTGGTAATTTGCTCTAAAAACTACAGTAGTAACTAGTAGTATTGGTACATGCTCGTAATTAATTAAACAAACGTACGGGCGACACGGACACACACACTAACTACTAGTACTAATATTTCTCACATGCTGGCCAGACGCCGTCGTTCTCCTTTCCGGCTTTGTCGGCGACACCCTATCGTGCTTGGATCTTCGCCGACCTCTCCGCAGCAGCGCGTGCGTCCTCTTCTTTCTTGCAGCGGCGGGCCTCTCTTTTCTTGAGTGCTTTCTGAGTTTTCCGCTCCCTTTGTGCGGCTTTGGCCGCCTCTTGCTCTACCGCCCAGTCGGCCTTGGCAGCTTCAAATTCCGCCCACATAGGTGTGAGGTCGCGAGCGGCGATGAACTCGGCATGGCGGGATGCCACCGCCTCCCTACCATTCTGTGTTTGGTCGTGGGCGGCGATGAACTCGGTGCGGCGGGATGCCATCGCTTCCTTACTGGTTAGTGTGTGGCGCGGTGGCATGAACGACGCTTGGTGACAGCTCTGGTGGTCGTCGAAGGCTAGCTGGCGACAAGAGCGGTTGCATGGACGCCTGGTTGTCAATACGTGCCGCATACGCTTCAAAGGCTCGTCATCCATGAGTTCACATTTTACCACCACGCCAGCGTATGACCGCCCTGGCCTATCGAAACCCCTTCAATCGCTAGCGCGCGCTTCCCGTCTGAAACGATCATCGTCTCTCTAGAACGTCAATGCCGCATTCTCCGGCCTTAACTGCAGGTGCAGTTGGTGTGTCACTGACATGCGGGCCAGATGCTCGTTGGGCCCACATTTCAGTGATACAACGCACCTGCGGTTAAGTCATTTAAGCAATTCGCATTCACGCGACCTCTCACTAGCGCCGGCATTGCAGCAGCGCGACGGCCGAGAGAGCGCCACCCGCGCGGCATCCCGGTGCAAGCGACTGTTCCGTGTTAACGACACCACGGCTATCCTTCCGTCCGCCGCCCACATTAATGACACGCGACTGCCGACAAACCTACTTCGGCGCCAGCCGTCCATCCATCTGTCGCGGCTCATTGCCATTTGCCCGCTATATTAACTTGAGCCCCAGCTCCCGGCCATAGCCAAAGACCCATACTCATTCTCCTCCGGTCCCTTCCTTCTGTTGGCACCACTCCAACCATGGCCTCCTGGCGCTCAAAAGCTCTCTTGGACATACTGTCGCAGGAGCAGATGAAGGAGATCGCCGGCTCCCCCCCCCCTCCGGCCGCCCTCCGCCTCCATGACCACGAAGCCAGCGCGCGTGTGCGGGCGCAGCCGGCAGCAAGGAAGAGTAGTACACGGTAGGTCACCGCCGCTTTGTTCCCAGGAAGGCCACCGCTCCTCCACTCAGTCGACGCCAAGCTTGGTAGGATAAATATCAGCGGCTGATTAGCCGCTTGACGGTGACGTGGAGGCGAAAATCTTCAGAACCTTGTGCTCCGGAGGAGGTTATCGAGGCGAATGAGGAGGAGGCAAAGGCAATAGCCGGCTTTCTCAGATTCATGGCCAGACATGGTGGTCGGGCGCCGGTGATCATTTAGATTAGGTTTACAGTAGGTTTTAGTATAGTTTGTGCGAAATATGTAATGAATTTCGTCCAGTTTATAGGAAAAGTTTTCGAAATGTAATGAATTTCATCCGGTTAATTTGAAATTTGCTTTGTTTGCACGAATTTCGTCCGGTTAGTTCATATAGTTGTCGAAAGGTATGCGGGCAGCATTAGATGGCATCCATCAGTGTCCTCGGACATATGCCGGTGTAAATTTGAAAGTTAGCAAACGTAGAATTGGTCACTTGAACAATTCATGAAAGAATATTGAAGGAAGAGAGATTTCACATATAAATATACTATCTTGGACATCTTTTGTAATTGTGAGCACTCATTAAAATATGACATGCTAGAAGGTTGATGTCGGACAAGGAATACAATGTAATGGGTTATGTTTTTCTTATATCCGAAATAAAGTATATTGTCTTGGATCATCCAACATGTTGAGCTTGCTTTTTCCCCCTCATGCTAGCCAAATTCTTTGCACCAAGTAGAGATACTAATTGTGCTTCCAAACATTCCTTAAACCAGTTTTGCCATGAGAGTCCACCATACCTACCTATGGATTGAGTAAGATCCTTCAAGTAAGTTGTCATCGGTGCATGCAATAAAAAATTACCCTCTAAATATGTATGATCTATTAATGTGGATAAATTAAGCTTTATATGATCTTGTGATGTGGAAGAAATAAAAGCGACATACTGCATAATAAAGGTCCACATCACAAGTGGCAATATAAAGTGACGTTCTTTTGCATTAAGATTTTGTGCATCCAACCATAAAAGCGCATGACAACCTTTGCTTCCCTCTGCGAAGGGCCTATCTTTTACCTTTATCTTCTACCCTTATGCAAGAGTCATGGTGATCTTCACTTTTCCTTTATACATTTTATCCTTTGGCAAGCCCATTGTGTTGGAAAGATCCTGATATATATATATCCAATTGGATGTAAGTTATCATGAACTATTATTGTTGACATTACCCTTGAGGTAAAAGGTTGGGAGGCGAATCTATAAGCCCCTATCTTTCTCTGTGTCCGATTAAAACTTTGAACCCATAAATATCATGTGAGTGTTAGCAATTGTGAAAGACTAAATGATAGTTGAGTATGTGGAGTTTGCTAAATCAAAGCTCTGACATAAACCCTTCCTAAAAATAAGATGAATTACAATTGTTTGATGACTGAGAATATAGTTTGTTAGTTTCAAGAGAGTTTATGATCTATACTTTAACATGTGAATAGCTCATGAAAAGTTTTATGAAAATGAGCTATTGTTATGATATATAATGATGCTAGAAAAAGTGATTGGAACTATCATTGATGAAACTTATGCACTTGCTAGCATTCACACTTCATAAATTATTTCTTTTATCATTTACCTACTTGAGGACGAGCAGGAATTAAGCTTGGGGATGCTGATGCATCTCCAACGTATCTATAATTTATGAAGTATTAATGCTATTATATTATCAACCTTGGATGTTTTATATGCATTTATATGCTATTTTATATGATTTTTGGGACTAACCTATTAACCTAGTTCCCAGTGCCAGTTTCTGTTCTTTCCTTGTTTTGAGTTTTACAGAAAAGGAATATCAAACGGAGTCCAATTGACGTGCCAATTTTGACATTTTTTTATGGACCAAAAGAAGACCCCGGAGTAAAAGAGTTGGGCCAGAAGAGTCCAAGGGCGTCCACGAGGGTGGGGGCGCGCCCACCCCCCACCCCCCCAGGCACGTGAGCCTGCCTTGTGGACGCCTCGGGCACCTCCTTGACGTGAGACCGACGCCAAAAATTCCTATAAATATAGAAACCTCGGAAAATTAACCTAGATCGGGAGTTCTGCCGCCAGAAGCCCCTGTAGCCACCTAAAACCAATCTAGGCCCTCTCTGGCACCTTGCCGGAGGGGGCCATCATCACCGGAGGGCATGGAGGAGGATCCCGGAGGGGCCATTATCTTCATAAAGGCCAAGGACCAGAGGGAGAACCTCTCCCCATCCAGGGGGGAGGCCATGGAGGAGGAAGCACAAGGGGGAGAACCTCTCATCCTCTCTCTTGGTGGCACCGGAGTGCCATCGGGAGGGGAATCATCACCGCAGTGATCGTCTTCATCAACATCACCATCATCATCACCATCCTCATCTCTTTTACGCGGTTTACTCTCCCGCACCCCGTTGTAATTCCTACTTGAACATGGTGCTTTATGCCACATATTATGATCCAATGATGTGTTGCCATCATATGATGTTTTGAGTAGTTATCCTTTGTCTTTGGGTTGATTTATGATCTAGATTGGTATGAGTTGTATGTTTTACTTTGGTGCTGTCCTATGGTGCCCTTCTTGTCGCGCAAGCGTGAGGGGTTCCCGCTGTAGGGTGTTGCAATATGTTTATGATTCGCTTATAGTGGGTTGCGTGAGTGACTGAAACACAAACCCGAGTAAGGGGGTTGTTGTGTATGGGATAAAGAGGACTTGATGCTTTAATGCTATGGTTGGGTTTTACCTTAATGATCTTTAGTAGTTGCGGATGCTTGCTAGAGTTCCAATCATAAGTGCATATGATCCAAGTAGAGAAAGTATGTTAGCTTATGCCTCTCCCTCATATGAAACTGCAATAATGATTATCGGTCTTGTTAACAATTGCCTAGAACAATTCCGCACACTGATCCACCATTATTCCACACTCTCTATTTATAATATTTAGTAATATATTCTAACTTTATGATAATAGCACCTACTTTCATATTTTAGCTCTCCGATATCATACAAAGTTATCCACTTCATACCCACAACATAGTTTTATTTCTCGTTTCTAGTTGGAAGCAAACGGTCGGTGTACGTAGAGTCGTATCAGTGGCAGATAGGGCTTGAGAGAGTATTGATCTTACCTTTAGCTCCTTGTGGGTTTGACACTCCATACTTATCACTTCCACCTTTGGAAATTGCTACGATGATTCCTTGCACTTGGGGATTATCACTCCACCGACGTCAACCTTGACTCCATATATTCACTTTCGGGGAGAAAAAAATCAGGGAGAAGGATTCATCGCGTTTTACGATACGGAGCCACCGCCAAGCCCTAAACTCTCTTGAGAGGGCTGATCTGGAGTCCGTTTGGGGCTCCGGAGAGGGGAATCCATCGCCATCGTCATCATCAACCTTCCTCCATCACCAATTTCATGATGCTCAGCGCCGTGTGTGAGTAATTCCATCGTAGGCTTGCTGGACGGTGATGGGTTGGATGAGATTTATCATGTAATTGAGTCAGTTTTGTTAGGGTTCGATCCCTAGTATCCACTATGTTCTGAGATTGATGTTGCTATGACTTTGCTATGCTTAATACTTGTCACTAGGGCCCGAGTGCCATGATTTTAGATCTGAACCTATTATGTTTTCATCAATATATGAGAGTTCTTGATCCTATCTTGCAAGTCTATAGTAACCTACTATGTGTTATGATCCGTTAACCCCGAAGTGACAATAATCGGGATACTTACCGGTGATGACCATAGTTTGAGGAGTTCATGTATTCACTATGTGTTAATGCTTTGGTCCGGTACTCTATTAAAAGGAGGCCTTAATATCCCTTAGTTTCCAATAGGACCCCGCTGCCATGGGGGGGGGGGGGTAGGACAAAAGATGTCATGCAACTTCTTTTCCATAAGCACATATGACTATATTCGAAATACATGCCTACATTACATTGATGAACTGGAGCTAGTTCTGTGTCGCCCTAGGTTATGACTATTACATGATCGATTGCATCCGGCATAATTCTCCATCACCGATCCAATGCCTACGAGCTTCTCATATATTGTTCTTCGCTTATTTACTTTTTTGTTGCTACTGTTACAATCACTACAAAACCCAGAAATATTACTTTTGCTATCATTACCTTTTGCCACCGTTACCACTACTATCATATTACTTTGCTACTAAACACTTTGCTGCAGATATTAAGTTATCCAGGTGTGGTTGAATTGACAACGCAGCTGCTAATACTTGCGAATATTCTTTGGCTCCCCTTGTGTCGAATCAATAAATTTGGGTTGAATACTCTACCCTCGAAAACTGTTGTGATCCCCTATACTTGTGGGTTATCAAGAACATTTTCTGGCGCCATTGCCGGGGAGCATAGCTCTATTCTTTGAGTCACTTGGGATTTATATCTACTGGTCACTATGAAGAACTTGAAAGATCAAAGAACCAAGATTTTTCCCTTAACTACGAGGGAAGGTAAGGAACTGCCATCTAGCTCTGCACTTGATTCACCTTCTGTTTTGAGTAAACTTGCGACACCTACACCTGCTATTCATTCTGATATGTCGCATGTTATTGATGATGCCACTTCTGCTTTGCATGATACTTATGATGAAACTACTTCTATGCTTGATACTACTGTGCCACTTGGTGAATCTCTTGATGAACAACTTGCTAGGGCTAGAGAGAATGGAATTATTGAAACTGATAATATTGATGAAAGTGATGATGAAGATTCTCCCCCTAGATATGAATTGCCTGATGTTCCTAAGGGTTATGTTATGGATGAAGAAACTGCTAGAGACTTTCTTGCTTTCAATGATAGAAGTGATCTTAAGAAATTATTAGCTAAGCTTAAAGAAAAATCTCTGAATACTAGAATGAAATATGATCCTGCTTATGCTACTTCACCTATCTTTATTACTGATAAGGATTATGATTTCTCTGTTGATCCTGAGTTAATTACTTTGGTTGAATCTGATCCTTTTTATGGCTATAAATCTGAAACTGTTGTGGCACATCTTACTAAATTAAATGATATAGCTACCCTGTTCACTAATGATGAGAAAACTCGCTACTATTATATCCTTAAATTGTTTCAATTCTCATTAAAGGGTGATGCCAAGATATGGTTTAATTCTCTTGATCCTGGTTGTGTGCGTAGTCCCCAGGATATGATTTACTACTTCTCTGCTAAATATTTCTCCGCTCATAAGAAACAAGCTGCTTTAAGGGAAATATATAATTTTGTGCAAATTGAAGAAGAGAGTCTCCAACAAGCTTGGGTGAGGCTTCTCCAATTAATTAATGCTTTGCCTGATCATCCTCTCAAGAAAAATGAAACACTTTATATCTTTTATAATGGACTAACCGATGCTTCCAGAGATTACCTGGATAGTTGTGTTGGTTGTGTTTTCAGGGAAAGAACAGTTGATCAAGCTGAAATTCTATTGAATAATATGTTGACTAATGAAAATAATTGGACACTTCCTGAACCAACTCCTAAGCCAACTCCGAAGAAAAGGGGTATTCTATTTCTCAGTCCTGAAGATATGCAAGAGGCAAAAAAATCTATGAAAGAAAAAGGTATTAAAGATGAAGATGTTAAGAATTTACCTCCTGTTGAAGAAATACATGGTCTTAATTCATCACCTATTGAAGAAACACACGGTCTCGATAACCCGACACAGGTAGTAAAGGTAAATTCTCTCTATAGATATGATAAAGCTGAAATCCCTCCTGCTAAGTTTGCTAGCCAATGTTTGGATGAATTTGATAACTTTATGGTTAAGCAAGAAGATTTTAATGCTTACGTTGGTAGACAATTGAAACATAATGCTTATATGATTGAACACTTGAGTGATTATATGTCTAGAGTTAAAGGTGAACTTAAACTCATTAGTAAACATGCTTCTATGGTTACCACTCAAGTAGAACAAGTACTTAAAGCTCAGAATGATTTGCTCAATGAATTGAATAGTAAAAATAATGACTTTGTTGTTAGAGTTGCAACTAGAGGTGGTAAAGTTACTCAGGAACCTTTGTATCCCGAGGGCCATCCTAAGATAATTGAGCAAGATTCTCAGAGAACTAATATAGATGCACCTAGTCCTTCTAAGAGGAAGAAAAAGAAAAATAATAGGACTTTGCATGCTTCTAGTGAACCTGTTGTATACAAACCTGAGAATCCTAATGATATTTCCATCTCTGATGCTGAAAGACAATCTGGTAATGAACATGAACCTAGTGATAATGTTAATGATGATATTCATGTTGATGCTTAACCTAGCAATAATAATGATGTAGAAATTGAACCTGCTGTTGATCTTGATAACCCACAATCAAAGAATCAACGTTATGATAAGAGAGACTTTGTTTCTAGGAAGCACGGTAAAGAAAGAGAACCATGGGTTTAGAAACCCATGCCTTTTCCTCCTAAACCATCCAATAAAAAGGATGATGAGGATTTTGAGCGCTTTGCTGAAATGATTAGACCTATCTTTTTGCGTATGCGTTTGACCGATATGCTTAAAACGAATCCTTATGCTAAATATATGAAAGAAATTGTTACTAATAAAATAAAGATACCGGAAGCTAAAATTTCCACCATGCTTGCTAATTATACTTTTAAGGATGGAATACCAAAGAAACTTGGAGATTCAGGAGTACCAACTACACCATGCTCTATTAAAAGAAATTATATTAAAACTGCTTTGTGTGATCTTGGAGCCGGTGTTAGTGTTATGCCTCTTTCTTTATATCGTAGACTTGACTTGAAGAAGTTGACACCCACTGAAATATATTTGCAAATGGCTGATAAATCATCTGCTATACCTATCGATATTTGTGAGGATGTGCCTGTTGTGGTTGCAAATGTTACTATTTTAACGGACTTTGTTATTCTTGATATTCCCAAGGACGATAGTATGTCTATTGTTCTTGCAAGACCCTTTTTGAATACTGCAGGGGTTGTTATTGATTGCACCAAAGGCAATGTCACTTTTCATGTTAATGGTAATGAGTATACGGTACACTTTCCGAGGAAACAGCCTCAAGTCCACAGTATCAATTCTATTGGAAAAATTTCAACAATTACTATTGGAGGTTTTGAATTTCCTCTTCCTACTGTCAAGAAGAAATATGATATTCTTATTGTTGGGAACATGCATATCCCTGTTGAGGTAACCTAGTGTTATTCGAAAATTCTCCGGTTTCATGTTATTCGAAATGAGTTTGTTAACAAGACCTGATCAACCTTGTTAGTGGATTCCTTTTGATGAGCATGAGATGGATGAATTTAGAAGGCACAACCTTTTGTACCCTCTTTTTATTTTCTGTTATTTATATTAAATAAAGAAAAAAAATAGTATTTTTCTGTCTGTTTTCTGAATTATCAATGCAATAAAAAATACCCCAAAAATAAAAGTTCTCCAAATGCCCTGAAAATTAAATATGATTTTTTCTAGAATATTTGAGAATATCTGGCACTGAGAACACAACAAGGGGAGCAAGCACCTGGCCACGAGGGTCCAGGGCGCGCCCACCCCCTGGGCGCGCCCCCCTGCCTCGTGGACCCCACGTGGATCCCCTCCACTTATTCCAGCTACCACACACTCCTTCCTCCCAAAAAAATCACTAGCCAGCTCAAACCCGAGTCCAAGCTCATCTTGCTGCCATTTTCGATCTCCTTGCTCAAAGCTCCATTCACAAAACTGCTTTGGGGGATTGTTCTTTGGTATGTGACTCCTCCAATGGTCCAATTAGTTTTTGTTCTAGTGCTTTATTCATTGCAAATTTTTGCTGCTTAGGTGACCCTGTTCTTGAGCTTGCATGTCAAATTTATATGGTCAAAAGTAGTTTTAATGCATGATATAGTCTCTAGGCACTTGTAGGAGTAGTTGCTATCAATATTGTTGAGTTTGGTTCACTTTTATTTTGAAGTTACTAACAATTTCAGAAATTTTTCCGAGGAAGAAATATGTTTAGGAAAATGTACCATGGTGGTTCTTCAAGGAAGCAAGGACCCAGGCCCGCAATACGTGATGCGGACAAGGAACCACCAAGAGACGCTCAAGTGCAGCCTTGTGAATGGCCGTCAGAGGATTTCATGATCCGAGCGGGAATTAAAGAGGAATTTGATGCATATGTGCGTAATGCTGATATGGAGAGCTTCGAGGCAGATAAGTGTCGTCAATACCTCTATTTAACTGATTCATTTGTGAGAAGGTTTAAATTTTCATCATCACGCAATTCTCAAACTGTCCTGTTTGACCTTTATGATAAATCTTATACCATGGACTTAGAAGATTTTAACACTGCTTGTAAACTCCTGCAGTGAGGTAATGTTAGTGAACCTCGCAAATATGAATTTAGAGATTTTCTTGCTAGTATTACAGTGGGGGAATCTAGAGATGTAACACAAGCCACCATAGGTAGCATTCATTTTCCTGCTATACATTATTTTGCTCTCTTCACAGGTAGATGCATAAATGGTAAAGATGAAGCATGTCAGATGTGTGTACCTGATCTTAGTGTTTTCAGGAGCGCTGTTTTAGGAGATAAACAATACAACTTGGGGGCTATTGTTGCACGTAGGTTGCATAATAGTCGTATTCATGGAGATTTCTTTGGTGGAATTTATGCAACTCGTATAGCTAACTTTCTTGAGATACCCATATGTGGAGATGATATTGAGTTGCCTCCTTCTTATCTAGATTATGATGCTATGGTTCGTCATCAGTTTGTTGAGAGGAACGATCAGTTCCTCCAGTACCGACTAATCTTTAACAGACGACGCACCTATCATGTCGCTCTCCCTGCTCCTACTTTATTTGACTTTCAGGCAAAGGGGAGATATGTTATAACCAGGGAGGAGGCGACCGAGTACGAGAGGAGGGCGGAGACAGCTCACCTCCAAGCTGCAGCTCATCAGGCAATTGCCGCTGCATCTCAGTACGACCCCAGTTACAACTTTGGATATCCGCCAGGCCAGCCATGGCCATAGACCAACTTAGGCCAAAAGCCTAAGCTTGGGGGAGTACGTATCTCTCACCGACATTACATTCCTGTTCACACACTCATGCTAGTTGTCGGTGCTCATACTTTTTCATTGTAATATCCATGCTAGTTTATTTTCCTTTTTATGCTTTCTTCTTGTGTGTTTGAAAAACCTTAAGAAAAAACAAAAAATTAGTTGTAGATTTTAGCTAGTTTACTTTTCATGATGTAGTAGTAGTAATTAAAAAGAAAATCCAAAAAGATTTCTCGTTCTCCTTTTGCTTGTTGGGAGTTTTCCCGTGTAAATAGTTTTATTTCTTGTTCTTTGGGGTCGAGAGGAGAAGACCATGATTAAAATATTGAGTGGCTCTTATTTGCATTGTTGTTGATCTAACAAAGAGCCCATATTACCTTGTCTTCTCTCTTGAATTGAATGCTTGCAAATTCCAGCTTAGTCCAATGCATGTGCACTATTATTATTATCCATGCTATTCGGTCGTGCAAGTGAAAGGCAATAATGATGATTATATGATGAACTTATTGAGATGAGAAAAGCTGGTATGAACTCGACCTCTCTTGTTTTTGTAAATATGATTAGTTCATCTTCCTAATTCAGCCTATTATGAAAGAAACATGTTTGCAATGACAATTAGAGATTGTAGTTGCTTATGCCATGCTTAATTAGCTAGGATCTTATAATGGTTTACCTTGCGTGCCAACATGCTATTAAAATGGTTGTGATGTGGTATGATAGGGTGGTATCCTCTTTTGAACGATTCGAGTGGCTTGACTTGGCACATGTTCACGCATGTAGTTGAAACAAAATCAACATAGCCTCTACGATATTTATGTTCATGGTGCATTATATCCTACTCATGCTTGCATTCGGTGTTGATTAATTTTAATGCATGTTCATGACTGTTGTCGCTCTCTAGCTGGTCGCTTCCCAGTCTTTTTCTAGCCTTCACTTGTACTAAGCGGGAATACTGCTTGTGCATCCAATTCCATAAACCCCAAAGTTATTCCATATGAGTCCACCATACCTACCTATATACGGTATCTACCTGCCGTTCCAAGTAAATTTGTATGTGCCAAACTCTAAACCTTCAAATAAACATTCTGTTTTGTATGCTCGAATAGCTCATGTATCAACTAGGGCTGTCTGTATCTTCCATGCTAGGCGGGTTATTCTCAAGAGGAGTGGACTCCGCTCCTCACTCACGAGAAATGGCTGGTCACCGGGATGCCCAGTCCCATGCTTTATGCAAATCAAATCAAAATAATTGCAAACAAAACTCCCCGGGACTCTTGTTAGTTGGAGGCACCCGTTGTTTCGAGCAAGCCATGGATTGATGCTTGTTGGTGGAGGGGGAGTATAAACTTTACCATTCTATTTGGGAACCGCCTATAATGTGTGTAGCATGGAAGATATCGAGATCTCTCGGTTGTTATGTTGCCAATGAAAGTATACCACTCAAAATATTATTCATATCTATTTCAAAACCGAGCTCTGGCACCTCTACAAATCCCTGCTTCCCTCTGCGAAGGGCCTATCTATTTACTTTTATGTTGAGTCATCATCCTCTTATTAAAAAGCACCAGTTGGAGAGCACCATTGTCATTTGCATCCATTACTATTAGTTTACATTGAGTATGACTTGACCGGATCTCTTTTACCATGAATTACAATGTCTAGTCAGTCCTTGATCTTTAAAGGTGCCCTGCATTTATGTTTTGCGGTCTCAGAAAGGGCTAGCGAGATACCATCTTGTCATATCATATCATGATTGTTTTTAGAAAGTGTTTTCATCCGAGATTTATTATTATTGCTCGCTAGTTGATTATGTGATTGCTATGAGTAAATATGAGACCTAAATGTTATTGTGAATATGGTTAGTTCATAATCTTCGCTGAAAACCTGAATGCTAGCTTTACATATTTACAATAACAAGAGCAAACAAAGTTTCTAAAAGTTTTTCTTTATCACTTTCAGTTTATCAACTGAATTGCTTGAGGACAAGCAAAGGTTTAAGCTTGGGGGAGTTGATACGTCTCCGTCGTATCTACTTTTCCAAACACTTTTGCCCTTGTTTTGGACTCTAACTTGCATGATTTGAATGGAACTAACCCGGATTGACGTTGTTTTCAGCAGAATTGCCATGGTGTTATTTTTGTGCACAAATAAAAGTTCTCGGAATGACCTGAAAATCAACGGAGAATTATTTTGGAATACATAAAAAATACTGGAAGAAAGATCCACGTCAGGGGGCCCACCACCTGTGGGGGGCGCGCCCTACCCCACTGGGCGCGCCCCTGCCTCATGGGCCCCCTGACGCTCCACCGACGTCAACCTTGACTCCATATATTCACTTTCGGGGAGAAAAAAAATCAGGGAGAAGGATTCATCGCGTTTTACATACAAAGCCACCGCCAAGCCCTAAACTCTCTCGGGAGGGCTGATCTGGAGTCTGTTTGGGGCTCCGAAGAGGGGAATCCGTCGCCATCGTCATCATCAACCTTCCTCCATCACCAATTTCATGATGCTCACCGCCGTGTGTGAGTAATTCCATTGTAGGCTTACTGGACGGTGATGGGTTGGATGAGATTTATCATGTAATCGAGTTAGTTTTGTTAGGGTTTGATCCCTAGTATCCACTATGTTTTGAGATTGATGTTGCTATGACTTTGCTATGCTTAATGCTTGTCACTAGGGCCCGAGTGCCATGATTTTAGATCTGAACCTATTATGTTTTCATCAATATATGAGAGTTCTTGATCCTATCTTGCAAGTCTATAGTCACCTATTATGTGTTATGATCCGTTAACCCCGAAGTGACAATAATCGGGATACTTACCGGTGATGACCGTAGTTTGAGGAGTTCATGTATTCACTATGTGTTAATGCTTTGGTCCGGTACTCTATTAAAAGGAGGCCTTGATATCCCTTAGTTTCCAATAGGACCCCGTTGCCATGGGAGGGTAGGACAAAAGATGTCATGCAAGTTCTTTTCCATAAGCACGTATGACTATATTCGGAATACATGCCTACATTACATTGATGAACTGGAGCTAGTTCTGTGTCGCCCTAGGTTATGACTATTACATGATCGATTGCATCCAACATAATTCTCCATCACCGATCCAATGCCTATGAGATTCTCATACATTGTTCTTCGCTTATTTACTTTTTCGTTGCTACTGTTACAATCACTACAAAACCCAAAAATATTACTTTTGCTATCATTACCTTTTGCCACCGTTACCACTACTATCATATTACTTTTCTACTAAACACTTTGCTGCAGATATTAAGTTATCCAGGTGTGGTTGAATTGACAACTCGGCTGCTAATACTTGAGAATATTCTTTGGCTCCCCTTGTGTCGAATCAATAAATTTGGGTTGAATACTCTACCCTCGAAAACTATTGTGATCCCCTATACTTGTGGGTTATCAGTGCACCCACTGTCCCATGCCCTTATACCAAATATTTAGATGTTCTTAATCTAATGCCCCTGGTAAAATGAAGCCATGCCACTGTTATAAGCTATGAAAAGTTTAGCCAAATGTTTTTGCTTGTAATTGTTTGAGACTTTGACTATTTCCATTGTAGCTTTTTGTGCAAACAAGGATATCCATTTCACCAGGTTGCTGTTGCGACCTTTTGGTGCACTGCACAAAACACTTCTTAAAAGAAGTGACTTTGGTGCTGTTTAACTAGAATGTCAGAATGGAATAATTGATCCATTTCGGTGGAACTGCACAAAGGGAGATATGTGTTCCAATCCTCATCATCCATATTGACGCCATAACCTTCCTTTAGGTAAGAATGATTTTTAATGTATGTGTTCATCTCTATTTTGCGACTCCCATGAGAAAATAATGCTATTGTTTACTAGTACACATGTACTCCCTCACTGACAAAACCAATTCAGAAATAGAAGGCCAATCATGTACTTGGTTTCACCAATTGGTGAGGAGAAAGAGAAACAGAGGATGAAGAGGAGGAAGAAGAATAAACAGTGCCAAGATGATCTTGCTGAAGCCAGAGGCCTCAGTCGAGGCCATTCAAGGGCTCCGGGAACGTCTACCTTACATGTGAGACGATCCTGTGCAAACAGGGATCATGTTGTGCCAATCATACATTTTAGTGGAACTACACAAGACAATACAATGAACTGTATCCCAACCAGTGCTTTAACTCTGCTAGAAGTTCTTGGTAATCTTTCGATATAATCTTAGCACTGGTAAACAAGAGTGATTTAAACCATACATTTGAAGTGCACAAAAATATACACTATTGAGTGATTCCAGTGAGTGCTTTATCATCTCTTATGGGACTACATGAATAAGCTTTTTTCCTCAGGTTTGTACCGGCCTAAGGCCTTCATCCATATTAGTTTGATTTCATCTCTATTTGTATCGTGCTACTGTCATGAGAAACTTCATTATCTTTGCACGTTAAAGTTTTGTAACCTATGATACATGGCAATGCTTTGAGTGTTGAGCTAATTGGCACTGATTAAATAAACAAATACCTCTCTTTAAGCAAGATTACTATGTTGCTGACTTTACCCATTAAGATAATGAGGGTGCTTCTATTTGTTAGTGTATGTTTCATCAACTAGTCCCACTATTACAGTAATCTCACTCTCTCAATATATGTGCCAACAGGGATACTCGATTTTGGTGGAACTGCACAAAAACTTTGGGTGTTTCATTGCCTCGACAACTTCCGTCCTTTCCTGTCGGTCACTAATCTGGGCTTGCATTCTTCCTTTGCTGTCAGTCGCTTGGCTTATCTCGGCTTCCAGTCAAAGGAAATAGTAATTGATATGCTACCTCACACAGGTTGGTACTAGTCTTTATCCTGATTATTGTGCTTGTCATATGTATTGGTAATTTGTTATTGTGCTACTGTTTGCCGATTTCATAAAGGAGTAACTTGGAGCCTGAACTTGCAGGGAAATCATTACATTGGGTGATTTCAGTAGAACTGCACAAAAAGATCACATGGACAGGGCCTTATGCTGCTGCTATGTACTCCAAAGTTCACCCAGCCAAGCATCGATGTTGACAAGAAGAAGTGCCTATATTCATTCGAGTATCAACCGACGTCAACCAGTTGTCAAACTCCAAGTATTAGGAGAGTGAACGCCAAAAATATTGCTTGGCGCATAGCCTAGAAAAATGTAGTCCAGTCTTTGGTCCCAACTTGTGCCTTTTGGTTATCGGCAGATATGGTAGCGAACTGTATGGCCTGGATTCTAAAGATTCCAGACAAGTTGGTTGAGGCGTATATTCATCTGGCACTTAATCAGTCTGTACACCAGGGATGCTCCATTTTAGTTGAACTGCACAAAAAATTTGGGTGGTTCATTTTCTCAACCGCCTCCTTTCTCGTCTGCAATGTAGAATTTTGGCGAGCTACAGGACCAAGATGAGCCAGTAAACTAGTTGGATGAAAGTAGTGGCCAAGTTGCTCAAACCTCCCTCGGCACGAGGCCACTATTTGAGGATCAACCTACAAGCAAAGTTCAGATTGTCTGTGCTGCCTCTTATGTACTCGAAAGTTTACTCGTACACGCATGAATTTTAGTAAGAAGTACCTCTGACAAAACACCATTTACCAGTCTGCAATGTAGAATTTTGGCGAGCTACAGGACCAAGATGAGCTAGTAAACTAGTTGGATGAAAGTAGTGGCCAAGTTGCTCAAACCTCCCTCAGCACGAGGCCACTATTTGAGGATAGACCTACAAGCAAAGTCCAGATTGTTTGTGCTGCCTCTTATGTACTCGAAAGTTTACTCGTACAAGCATTAATTTTAGCAAGAAGTACCTCCGACTGAACACCAATTACCAGTCTGTACCATAGGTAATTAAAGTTCGTCCATGGATCATATTGGCTGTGATCTCAATCATTTGGATGCATAAACATACTGAACATGTGTATATCTGAATTTTGTTGTGAATTATCTATGAATATTGTTGTGTGATCTATCAATCATTTGGATCCATAGACATGTTGAACTTGTGTATATATGAATCTTTTGAGTTGTTGATAGTGAATGTTGGCTATGAATATGAACGTGTCCTGTGAACCTGAGTTTGATACGAATATTTACCTTTTCTGTTGTACTTGTGTGTGAACTTGTTAGTATGCCTATTGTGGGGTATGTGACGTGTAGGTGTCAACGACACACCTTCTTCCCAAGAAGAATTGCACCTGCTTTATTAGGGTAGCAACGGCGCATCAGCTCTTTTTAATCTTTTTGCTCTATCTTGCCCCCTCCCTCGCTCAACCCCTACCGTAATGTTTTCGGCCTCAAAACAAACATAGTATTGCGTTGTTTTTGGGGCTTGATGAAAAATCCAGTGCTGGTTTCTGTAGGTTGGCCCGCCCAGCAAATGTGCTGCTGGTCCACCATGGACTGGGAGGCTAAAAATACAAGTTGTATGGTGCGAAGGCAAGTAAAAAATGCCATCGAGAGCCATCCACTGAACAAAAAATCACTCCTGATGTGCTTCTTTAGTCGTGTCTCCGGCCCCCTCTTTAATCTAGTTCGCTCGGGGATCTAGTATCGTTTTTTTCCAGAGGGCGAACAAGTATCAGCTAGGTCTAGGTTTTGTATTTTAACATGTGTAGCCCACGACATACGGTGACAGTGGTTTCAACTTATTTTTTGAGGTCCATACCTACCTATGGGCTTTTTCTTAAAGATCGGCAGCCCAATGTATTTTTTAAGCACATTATATATATATATTATTACTATTATCGTATATTTTATAGAGACTTATATATACATTATAAAAACATCCCACGTGTTATTAACTTATAAAAGTAAATGTTTAACAGAAGTTGGCAAGGAAAATCCTGGTTGTTTTTGACTCACAAGCAAGGAAAATCCTGGTGATTGCGTACAAAAGCTTGCGAAGATTTTAAGGACCAATGTAATAACAATGCGCTCATTTTTATTTTGAGCGATAACTCGCTAATTTGTTAATTATGTATATAAAAAAACGTGCCTCTCGTATTTTTTGATATTAATTACTCCTTCTAACATAACATTATATATATAACAAGCCTAGCTAATTCGTGTATTTTAAGGAAGTGTAAATGGGCTGGGATTCCTTAGAAAATATAAATGGGCCGCATTGACGTGAAATTATTTGTTCACCCAGCCCAGCAAATGGACTGTACATTCTAGAAAACATGGGTTAAATATATGCCACATTTTTGCAGGCTGACATGTGGGCCAATAGGTCGAAGCCCACGCGGGGCGTTGTCAACTTGGTCAACAAATTATTATGACATCCACAGCCATTGGATTTATATCCAACGGCGGGCATGCACCTTCAATCTCTTGTCTTCTTCCTTCAGCGTCGCCGGGACCGCCTGGTCCAGCCTCTGGCGGCTAGAGGCTCTGCTTAGCACGCATCGCTGCGAAGCGCTACCCCACCGCCGGCCAGGCTATCCCTCCACCCCTCCACACCTCCTGTTATTCTCCACCGATTGTAGCCCCACACCGCACCAGAACCAGTTATAACCCTTGTCCTCCTCTCAATCTGCGACTCCACTGCCGCGTCTTCCCATCTCCGAGTCGTTCCCGTCCGAGGCCTCGCCGTCGTCCACCGCCTCGCTATGCTCGGTGCGGCGTGGTCAACAAATGAGAGTTCATCGGAAGAGGACTATACGTGGAGAACCTAACGGTTGGGACCCATGAGGTCCATGGTCGCACGCATGGAAAGTTCCTCCTTATTAAGCTGAAAAAATGTTTCCTCCACCTGACAGCTGGGACCCACCGGCTGTATCTTCGCATGGAAGGAAGTGCCTACTTATTATGCAAAAAAAATTATTCCTCCCGTTGACAGCTGGGATGTTGGGGATCGTAGCAGAAATTTAAAATTTTCTACGCATCACCAAGATCAATCTATGGAGTAATCTAGCAACGAGGGGAAGGGGAGTGCATCTACATACCCTTGTAGATCGCTAAGCGGAAGCGTTCAAGTGAATGGGGTTGATGGAGTCGTACTCGTCGTGATCCAAATCACCGATGATCCTAGTGCCGAACGGACGGCACCTCCGCGTTCAACACACGTACAACCCAGTGACGTCTCCTACGCCTTGATCCAGCAAGGGGAGAAGGAGAGGTTGGGGAAGACTCCATCCAGCAGCAGCACGACGGCGTGGTGGTGGTGGAGGAGCGCAGGACTCCAGCAGGGCTTCGCCAAGCACTACGAGAGACGAGGAGGGAGAGGGGTAGGGCTGCGCCAACAGGGAGATTGAATCGCGTGTTGGGCTGCCCCTTTGCCTCCACTATATATAGGGGGAGAGGGAGGGCTGCGCCCCCACCTAGGGTTCCCACCCCAAGGGGTGCGGCAGCCCTAGATCCCATCTAGGGTGGCGGCCAAAAGGGGGAGAGGGGGAGGCGCACCTAGGGTGGGCCTTAGGGCCCATCTGTCCTAGGGTTTGCCCCCTTCCCCTCTTGGAGGCGCCTTGGGCCTTGGTGGGAGGCGCCCCAGCCCACCTAGGGGCTGGTCCCTTCCCATTATTGGCCCATGTAGGCCTCCGGGGCTGGTGGCCCCACCTGGTGGACCCCCGGACCCCTCCGGTGGTCCCGGTACACTGTCGGTGATGCCCGGAACACTTCCGATGGCCAAAACCATACTTCCTATATATTAATCTTTACCTCCGGACCATTCCGGAACTCCTCGTGACGTCCGGGATCTCATCCGGGACTCTGAACAAAATTCGGTAACCGCGTACATACTTTCCCTATAACCCTAGCGTCATCGGACCTTAAGTGTGTAGACCCTACGGGTTCGTGAGTCATGCAGACATGGCCGAGACAACTCTCCGGTCAATAACCAACAACGGGATCTGGATACCCATGTTGGCTCCCACATGCTCCACGATGATCTCATCGGATGAACCACGATGTCAAGGACTTAATCAATCCCGTATACAATTCCCTTTGTCCATCGGTATGCTACTTGCCCGAGATTCGATCGTCGGTATCCCGATACCTTGTTCAATCTCGTTACCGGCAAGTCTCTTTACTCGTTTTGTAACACATCATCCCGTGATCAACTCCTTGGTCACATTGTGCACATTATGATGATGTCCTACCGAGTGGGCCCAGAGATACCTCTCCGTTTACACGGAGTGACAAATCCCAGTCTCAATTCGTGCCAACCCAATAGACACTTTCGGAGATACCTGTAGTGTACCTTTATAGCCACCCAGTTACGTTGTGACGTTTGGCACACCCAAAGCACTCCTACGGTATTCGGGAGTTGCACAATCTCATGGTCTAAGGAAATGATACTTGACATTAGAAAAGCTTTAGCATACGAACTACACGATCTTTGTGCTAGGCTTAGGATTGGGTCTTGTCCATCACATCATTCTCCTAATGATGTGATCCCGTTATCAACGACATCCTATGTCCATGGTCAGGAAACCGTAACCATCTATTGATCAACGAGCTAGTCAACTAGAGGCTTACTAGGGACATGTTGTTGTCTATGTATCCACACATGTATCTGAGTTTCCTATCAATACAATTCTAGCATGGACAATAAACGATTATCATGAACAAGGAAATATTATAATAACCAATTTATTATTGCCTCTAGGGCATATTTCCAACAGTCTCCCACTTGCACTAGAGTCAATAATCCAGTTCACATCGCTATGTGATTAACACTTAAGGTCACATCCCCATGTGACTAACACCCAAAGAATTATGGGTTTGATCATGTTATGCTTGTGAGAGAGGTTTTAGTCAATGGGTCTGCAACATTCAGATCCGTATGTACTTCGCAAATCTCTATGTCATCTTGTAGATGCAACTGCTACGCTATATTTGGAGCCATTTCAAATAACTGTTCTACTTGGAGCTATTCTAAATTGTTGCTCCATTATACGTATCCGGTATCTCTACTCAGAGCTATCCGGATAGGTGTTAAGCTTGCATCGACGTAACTCTTTACGTCGAACTCTTTATCACCTCCATAACCGAGAAACATATCCTTATTCCTCTAAGGATAATTTTGACCGCTATCTGGTGATCCAGTCCTAAATCACCTTTGTACCCTCTTGCCAGACATGTGGCAAGGCACACATCAGGTGCGGTACTCAGCATGGCATACCGTATAGAGCATATGACAAAAGCATAGGGGACGACCTTCGTCCTTCCTCTCTCTTCTGCCGTGGTCAAGCTTTGAGTCTTACTCAACTTCACACCTTACAACTCAGGTAAGAACCCCTTCTTTGACTGGTCTATTTTGAACTCCTTCAAAAACATGTCAAGGTGTGCGTTCTTTGAAAGTATCATCAGGCGTCTTGATCTATTTCTATAGATCCTGATGCCCAATATGTAAGCAGCTTTATCTAGGTCTTCCTTTGAAAATCACTCTTCAAACAACCGTTTATGCTTTCCAGAAATTCTACATCATTTAGGATCAACAATATGTCATCCACATATACTTATCAGAAATGTTGTAGTGCTCCCACTCACTTTCTTGTAAATACAAGTTTCTAGTAAACATTGTATAAACCTAAAAGCTTTGATCACTCTATCAAAGCATGTATTCTGGCTCCGAGATGCTTGCTCTAGTCCATAGAAGGATTGCTGGAGCTAGCATACCTTTTAGCATCCTTAGGATCGACAAAACCTTTTATTGTATCACATACAACTTTTCTTATGAAAACTGGTAAGAAAACTTTTTTTTGACATCCATCTGTAAGATTTCATAATCGAAAAATACAGCTAATGCTAACATGATTCCAACGGACTTAAGCATCGCTACGGGCGAGAAATTCTCATCGTAGTCAACTCCTTGAACTTGTGAAAAGACTCTTTCCCACAAGTCGAGCTTCATAGACGGTAACATTACCGCCCACGTCCGTCTTCTTCTTAAAGATCCATTTATCTCAATGGCTTGCCGATCAACGGGCAAGTCCACCAAAGTCCATACTTTGTTCTGATACATGGATCCTATCTCGGATTTCATGGCTTCTAACCATTTGTCGGAATACGGGCCCACCATCGCTTCTCCATAGCTCGTAGGTTCATTGTTGTCTAACAACATGATATCTAAGACAGGATTACCGTACCACTTAGGAGTAGTACATATCCTTGTCGACCTACGAGGTTCGATAGCAACTTGATCCGAAGCTTCATGATCACTATCATTAACTTCCTATTCAACAGACGTAGGTGCCATAGAAAACATCTTTCTGTGTTGCATCATTCTCTGGTTGAAATAAAGGTTCGACAACCTCATCAAGTTCTATCTTCCTCCCACTCAATTCTTTTGAGAGAAACTCCTTCTCGAGAAAGGACTCGTTCTTAGCGACAAACAATTTGCCCTCGGATCTAAGATAGAAGGTGTACCCAACTGTCACCTTTGGGTATCCTATGAAGATGTGTTTGTCCGCTTTGGGTTCGAGCTTCTCTGGCTGAAGCCTTAAGCATCGCAGCCCCAAACATTAAGAAATGACAACTTTGGTTTCTTGCCAAACCAATGTTCATACGATGTCGTCTCAACGGACTTAGATGGTGTCCTATCTAAAGTGAATGTAGCTGTCTCTAACGCACAACCTCAAAATGAAAACGGTAGATCGGTAAGAGACATCATAGATCGCACCATATCTCATAGGGTTCGATTACGACGTCCGGACACACCATTACCTTGTGGTGTTCCAGGTGGCTTCAACTATGAAACAATTCCACAATGTCTTAAGTGATTGCCAAACTCATAACTCAGAAATTCTCATCGATCAGATTGTAGGAACATGATCTTATTGTTATGATGATTCTTAACTTCACTCTAAAATCGCTTGAACTTTTCAAACGTTTCAGACTTGTGCTTCGTTAAGTAGATATACCTATATCTACCCAAATCATCAGTGAAGATGAGAAAATAGCGATATCCACTGCACGCTTCAATTCTCATTGGATCACACGTATCAGCATGCATGATTTCCAACAAGTCACTTGCCTGTTTCATTGTACCTGAAAATGGGGTCTTAGTCATCCTGCCCATGAGGCATGGCTCGCATGTGTCAAGCGATTCAAAATCAAGTGACTCCAAACATCCATCGATATGGAGTTTCTTCATGCATCTTACGCCAATATGACCTAAGCGGCAGTGCCACAAGAAAGTGGTACTATCATTATTAACTCTATATCTTTTGGTGTGAACATGTGTATTACCACGACCGAGATTCAATGAACCATTCACATAGGGTGCATGACCATGAAAGGTATCATTCATGTAAACAGAATAACCATTATTCTCTAACTTAAATGAATGACCGTATTGCAATGAGCATGATCTAATCATATTCATGCTCAACGTAGACACCTGATAACATTTATCTAGGTTTAATACTAATCCCGAAGGCAGATGGAGCGTGCGATGGTGATCTCATCAACTTTGGAAATACTTCCAACACACATCGTCACCTCGCCCTTAGCCAGTCTCCGTTTAGTCCGTAGCTTTTGCTTCAAGTCACTAGTAATAGCAACTGAACCGGTATCCAATACCCAGGTGCTACCAGGAGTACTAGCAAGGTACACATTAATAACACATATATACTTTGAAGTTGCCAGCCTTCTTATCTACCATGCATTTGGGGTAATTCCGCTACCAGTGACCGTTCCCTTTACAATAGAAGCACTTAGTCTCGGGTTTGGGTTCAAACTTTGGGTTCCTTTACTGGAGCGGCAACTGGTTCGCCATCCATGAAGTTTCCCTTTTAGCCCTTGCCCTTCTTGAAACCAGTGGTCTTGTTAAACCATCAACACTTGATGCTCCTTCTTGATTTCTACCTTTTGCGGTCTTAAGCACCACGAACAGCTCCGGGATCAACTCCATCCCTTGCATGTCATAGTTCATCACGAAGATCTAGTAGCTTAGTGATAGTGGCTAGAGAACTCTATCAATCACTATCTTATCTGGAAGTTAAACTCCCACTTGATTTAAGTGATTGTAGCACCCAGACATTCTGAGCACATGCTCACTAGCTGAGCTATTCTCCTCCATCTTGTTGGCAAAAGAACTTGTCAGAGGTCTCACACCTCTCAACACGGGCATGAGCCTGAAATCCCAATTTCAGCTCTTGGAAGATCTCATATGTTCTATGGCGTTCAAAACGTCATTGGAATCCCGATTCTAAGCCGTAAAGTATGGTGCACTAAACTATCAAGTAGTCATCAAGATGTGTCTATCAGGTGTTCACAACATCCACAGACGACGTTGTAGGGGTTTGCACATCGAGCGGTGCATCAAAGACGTAAGCCTTCTGTGTAGCAGTGAGGACACTCCTCGGACTACGGACCTAGTCCGCATCATTGCTTACAATATCTTTCAACTTAATCTTTCTCTAGGAACATATTGAAATAGGGAGCTAGAACGTGAGCTATTTATCTACAACATATTTGCAAAGACAATTTAGACTATGTTCATGATAATTGAGTTCATCTAATCAAATTATTTAATGAACTCCCACTCATATAGACATCCCTCTAGTCATCTAAGTGAAACATGATCCAAATCGACTAGGCCGTGTCCGATCATCACGTGAGACGGACTAGTCATCAACGTTGAACATCTCATGTTGATCGTATCTTCTATACGACTCATGTTCGACCTTTCGGTCTTGCGTGTTCCGAGGCCATGTCTGTACATGCTAGGCTCGTCAAGTCAACCTAAGTGTTTTGCATGTGTCCCGAGGCCATGTCTGTACATGCTAGGCTCGTCAACACCCGTTGTATTCGAATGTTAGAATCTATCACACCCGATCATCACGTGGTGCTTCGAAACGACGAACCTTCGCAACGATGCACAGTTAGGGGGAACACTTTTCATGAAATTTTGGTGAGGGATCATCTTATTTAAGCTACCGTCGTTCTAAGCAAATAAGATGTAAAACATGATAAACATCACATGCAATCAAATAGTGACATGATATGGCCAATATCATTTTGCTCCTTTTGATCTCCATCTTCGGGGCTCCATGATCATCGTTGTCACCGGCATGACACCATGATCTCCATCATCATGATCTCCATCATCATGTATTCTTGAAGTTGTCTCGTCATCTATTACTTCTACTACTATGGCTAACGCTTTAGCAATAAAGTAAAGTAATTACATGACATTTATCTTGACACGCAGGTCATAAATAAATTAAGACAACTCCTATGGCTCCTACCGGTTGTCATACTCATCGACATGCAAGTCGTGATTCCTGTTACAAGAACATGATCAATCTCATACATCACATATATCATTCATCACATCCTTTTGACCATACCACATCACATAGCATATGCTGCAAAAACAAGTTAGACGTCCTCTAATTGTTGTTGCAAGTTTTTACGTGGCTGCTATAGGTTTCTAGCAAGAACGTTTCTTACCTACGCGAAAACCACAACGTGATATGCCAATTTCTATTTACCCTTCATAAGGACCCTTTTCATCGAATCCGATCCGACTAAAGTGGGAGAGACAGACACCCGCTAGCCACCTTATGCAACTAGTGCATGTCAGTCGGTGGAACCAGTCTCACGTAAGAGTACGTGTAAGGTCGGTCCGGGCCGCTTCATCCCATGATGCCGCCGAATCAAGATAAGAATAGTAACGGCAAGTAAATTGACAAAATCAACGCCCACAACTAGTGCATGTCAGTCGGAAGCGTTCAAGTGAACGGGGTTGATGGAGTCGTACTCGTCGTGATCCAAATCACCGATGATCCTAGTGCCGAACGGACGGCACCTCCGCGTTCAACACACGTACAGCCCGGTGACATCTCCTACGCCTTGATCCAGCAAGGGGAGAAGGAGAGGTTGGGGAAGACTCCATCCAGCAGCAGCACGACGGCGTGGTGGTGGTGGAGGAGCGCGGGACTCCAGCAGGGCTTCGCCAAGCACTACGAGAGACGAGGAAGGAGAGGGGTAGGGCTGCGCCAACAGGGAGATTGAATCGCGTGTTGGGCTGCCCCTTTGCCTCCACTATATATAGGGGGAGAGGGAGGGCTGCGCCCCCACCTAGGGTTCCCACCCCAAGGGGTGCGGCAGCCCTAGATCCCATCTAGGGTGGCGGCCACAAGGGGGAGAGGGGGAGGCGCACCTAGGGTGGGCCTTAGGGCCCATCTGTCCTAGGGTTTGCCCCCTTCCCCTCTTGGAGGCGCCTTGGGCCTTGGTGGGAGGCGCCCCAGCCCACCTAGGGGCTGGTCCCTTCCCACTATTGGCCCATGTAGGCCTCCGGGGATGGTGGGCCCACCTGGTGGACCCCCGAACCCCTCCGGTGGTCCCGGTACACTACCGGCAATGCCCGGAACACTTCCGGTGGCCAAAACCATACTTCCTATATATTAATCTTTACCTCCGGACCATTCCGGAACTCCTCGTGACGTCCGGGATCTCATACGGGACTTCGAACAACATTCAGTAACCGCGTACATACTTTCCCTATAACCCTAGCGTCATCGGACCTTAAGTGTGTAGACCCTACGGGTTCATGAGTCATGCAGACATGGCCCAGACAACTCTCCAGTCAATAACCAACAGCGGGATCTGGATACCCATGTTGGCTCCCACATGCTCCACGATGATCTCATCGGATGAACCACGATGTCAAGGACTTAATCAATCCCATATACAATTCTCTTTGTCCATCGGTATGATACTTGCCCGAGATTCGATCGTCGGTATCCCGATACCTTGTTCAATCTCGTTACCGGCAAGTCTCTTTACTCGTTCCGTAACACATCATCCCGTGATCAACTCCTTGGTCACATTGTGCACATTATGATGATGTCCTACCGAGTGGGCCCAGAGATACCTCTCCGTTTACACGGAGTGACAAGTCCCAGTCTCGATTCGTGCCAACCCAACAGACACTTTCGGAGATACCTGTAGTGTACCTTTATAGCCACCCAGTTACGTTGTGAAGTTTGGCACACCCAAAGCACTCCTATGGTATCCGGGAGTTGCACAATCTCATGGTCTAAGGAAATGATACTTGACATTAGAAAAGCTTTAGCATATGAACTACACGATCTTTGTGCTAGGCTTAGGATTGGGTCTTGTCCATCACATCATTCTCCTAATGATGTGATCCCGTTATCAACGACATCCTATGTCTATGGTCAGGAAACCGTAACCATCTATTGATCAACGAGCTAGTCAACTAGAGGCTTACTAGGGACATGTTGTTGTCTATGTATCCACACATGTATCTGAGTTTCCTATCAATACAATTCTAGCATGGACAATGAACGATTATCATGAACAAGGAAATATAATAATAACCAATTTATTATTGCCTCTAGGGCATATTTCCAACATGGGACCCGTCAGATTTGGTGGCTGACTTGTGGGCCTACTAAGGGACGTGCACACAGGGCTTTGTCAACTTAATCAACAAATGATTCTAGCAGCTGGACCATTGGATGTTAATCCAACAGTCGTGCTCCTTCTTCAACCTCTCTTGTCTCCCGTGGGCGGCACTGCGGCTGTGCTGCCGCGCACCCGAACTAGTCAAGTTTCCCACTCCTCTCCATCTGCGACTCCACTGCCCCATCTTCCCCATCTCTGGGTCATTCCAGTCTGGGGCCTCGCCATCGTCCATCGGCCTTGGTGCGCTCGGCATGGTGTGGTCAACGTGGTGAACAACCGAGAGTCATCGGAAGATAACTATACGTGAGAGGCTGACAGTGGGGACGCACCACGCCCATGGTCAAGGAACGACTTCCATTGGAAGTGTACTATACGTGGAGAGGCTGACAACTGGGTCCATGGCTGCAGCAAGGAAGTGCCTCATTACGCGGAAAATAATGATTCCTCCACCTGACAACAGGGACCCATCGGACGGGCCACCGTATTTCGCGAAAAAAATGTTCCCCCCGCTGTCAGCTCGGACCCACCGGAAGTGCCTCCTGATTACGCAGAAAAAAAGAATACCCCCCCTGCTAGTTGGGACCCACCTTGGTGGGAGGATGAGTTGTGGGCCTACTAAGTAGACGGGGACGGAGGGCTTTGTCAACTTAGTCAATATGAACGATTCTAGCTCCAGTGATCGTACGATGTCCATCCAACGGCCGTAGTGCTTCTTCAACCACTGGTCTTCTTGCTCCAGCCGCCCAAACCAGCGTCGGTCGTGTCGCGTGCTCCTGCCTCCCGTGGCCGGCTATGATGCCGCGAAGGCCTCACCGCCCCCTACTACTCCCATCGCTGGCCAGGCCATCCCTCTACTCACCCACACCCCTTGTTATTCTGCGGCGACGACAGCCGAACCAGTGAACCCTCACACTCCTCTCTGCGTGGGAATCCACTGCTGCGTCTTCCCTGGCTCCACGTCGTCCCCTTCCTAGGCCTCGCTGTCGTCCACCGCCTTGGTGCTCTCGGCGCGGCGTGGTCAATGTGGTCAACGACCGACTTCCATCAGAAGAGTACTGTACGTGGAGAGGCTAACAGCTGGGTCCACGGCAGCCACAAGGAAGTGCCTCCTTATTACACGCAAAATAATTATTCCTGCACATGACGAAAAAAACGTTTCTCCCCTGACTGCTGGGACCCACCAGCTACATCTTCGCACGCAAGGAAGTGCGTCCGGGCAAAAAAACAAGCGATTCACCCCCATGACTGTTGGGACCCACCAGCTATATCTTCGCACGCAAGGAAGTGCCTGACAGTCGGGACCCACCTGGTCGAAGCATACGTAGCGTTGTCATTCTGGTCACGAACATGTATGTACATACTGGTCGATGTAGAGCGCGCACGTGTCATAGTAGAGGCGCACATGTAGCATGTACACGTACGTACATCGACCAGTGTGCAAGAAAGAAAATACGACCACGCACATACATACGGGTGGGGTCTCGAACGCCTACTCACGCATACCTACGACCAGGGCTCATGTACATGGCTGGGTGGGAACGGAGAAACTGCGTCGTCGTCATGTTCATGGGGAGCCAACTAGCTGGGTTGAAACGGAATGCGTCGTCGTGTTCATCGGGAGGGCTTGGACGGAACAGCCGATGGAAATGAGGCGTGGCGTATCGCACAACGGAGGAAACGGCCTTGTGTTCGACCGGCCACGTTCAAAACGGGATCCTGTTCATCGGGAGGGGTTTGGCGTACTGAAAAACGGAGGTCCTGTTCATCGGGAGGGGTGTGGCGTACCGCAAAACGGAGGGAACCGACTTGTGTTGGAGCGCTACGGTCGAAATGGGGGTCTTGTTCATCTGGAGGGGTGTGGCGTACCGCAAAACGGGACTCCACGGGATACTGTTCATCTCCACCGTCGACCCCCTCCAGCCTCCACGGGCTACTGTTCATCCACCGTCGACCTTCTCCAGCCTCCACCTGCGACTGTTCATCCACGGGCTCCTGTTCATCCAGTCTCCACCTCGCGCTACTCCACTGGCTACTGTTCAACCAGCCCTCTCCATGGGCTCCTGTTCAACCACTCCTCCACGGGCTACTATTCATCCAGCCCTCCACGGGGTGGTCCTGTTCATCCAGCCCTCCATGAGGTCCTGTTCATCCAGCCCCAACCGGCTCGATCGATCGGGGTCCTGTTCATCCAGAGGCAACACCACGGGGTCCTGTTCATCCACCCCCACCGGGAATTGTTCATCCAACCCCCCAGCAACGCTCAGTGTTCATCTAGAGACAGCATCGATCGGCTTCAGTTAGCAGCAGTAGCGAAGGAATCACTCGATCGGGTTCAGTTAACAGCCATCGATCGATTGCTCGGGTTCAGTAACGCGTAGCCTGCAGTGCAATCGCTCGAGTTTAGTTAGAGCCCAATGCCTCGCACCCATGCGCATGGGTGTACGAGAGAAACGCGCAAACCTCCGTTCATCGCTCGGCCCCGACCACCCACCGTAACCGGGAACACCCCGATATTTTCCTCGCCCTCGCTTCTACCATGACTTTTTCCGTCATGGACGACCCAAAGAATGTCATGCAGCTGCGTCTCTGTCCCGCCCAGGACGAAAAGCCCATTTTCTGTCATGTTTTTTTGTCATAGAAGTAGGAGCCCACCACAATTATCATCATAAAAGTGTCATAAGTATGACAGAAAAAAATTTCGTTCGGCCCAAAATGTCACGGATGTGTCTTTTTTTGTAGTGATGCTACGTGCGCGCCTCTACTACGACACATGCACGCCTCTACATCAACCAGTATGTACGTACACGTTCGCGGCCAGAATGACAATGCTACGTACGCTTCGACCAGGTGGGTCCGGACTGTCAGGCACTTCCTTGCGTGTGAAGATGTAGCTGGTGGGTCCTAGCAGCCAGGAGGCGAATCGTTTTTTTGCCTGGACGCACTTCCTTGCGTGCGAAGATGTCGCTAGTAGGTCCTAGCAGTCAGGGGGAAATGTTTTTTTCGCGAAATACGGTTGCCCGTCCAGTGGGTCCCTGCTGTCAGGTGGAGGAATCATTATTTTCTGCGTAATAAGGAGGCACTTCGTTGCTGCGGCCGTGGACCCAACTGTCTGTCTCTCCACATACAGTCCACGTCTGATGGAAGCCGTTCCTTGACCATGTTGACCATGCCGCGCTGAGAGCACCAGGGCGGTGGACGACGACGAGGCCTAGGAAGGGGACGACGCGGAGCCGGGGAAGACGCGACAGTGGATGCCCACGCGTAGAGGAGTATGAGGGTTCACTGGTTCGCTGCGGTGTGAGGCTGCCGTCACCGCAGAATAACAGGGGGTGTGGGTGAGTAGAGGGATGGCCTGGCCAGCGGTGGGAGTAGTAGGGGGCGGTGAGGCCTCCGCAGCATCGCAGCTGACCACGGGAGGCAGGAGCACGAGGCATGACCGGCGCTGGTTTGGGCGGCTGGAGCAAGAAGACCAGAGGTTGAAGAAGCACTACGGCCATTGGATGGATATCGTACGGTCACTGGATCTAGAATTGTTCATATTGATTAAGTTGACAAAGCCCTCCGTCCCCGTCAACTTAGTTGACCGACAAGTCAGCCTCCCACTATTGTGGGTCCTAGCTAGCACATGGTATTCTTTTTTTGTGCGTAATAAGGAGGCGCTTCCTTGCGTGCGAAGATATAGCTGGTGGGTCTGACCTGTTAGTGGTGGGAACATTTTTTTTGTGAAATATAGAGGCCCTTCTGGTGGGTCCCAGCTGTCAGGTGGAGGAATCATTATTTTGCGCGTAATAAGGAGGCATTTCCTTGCGTGCGGCGTGGACCCAGCTGTCAGCCTCTCCACGCACATTCTACTTCCGATGGTGTCGTTCGTTGACCATGTTGACCACTCCGTGCCGAGCGCATGCAAGGTGGTGGACGACGGCGAGGCCCCGGATAGCAACGAGCCGGAGATGGGAAGACGCGGGAGTAGAGTCGCGGACGGAGAGGTGTACGATGGTTAACTCGTTCTGGTTCGGTGTGGTTCGACAGTCGGTGGAGAAGAACAGGAGGTGTGGAGGGATGGCCTGGCCAACGGTGGAGTAGCGCTTTCATAGCGAAGCGTACTAAGCAAAGCTGCTAGAGGCAGGAGGCGGGAGCAGGTGGTCCTGGCGGCGCTGGAGGAAGAAGACGAGAGATTGAAGATGGATGCCGGTCGTTGGATGTAAATCCAACGGCTAATGATGTCAGAATCATTTGTTGACTAAGTTGACAATGACTTGCATTGGCTTCGACCTATTGGCCCACATTTCAGCCTCCAAAAATGTGGCACATATTCAACCCATTTTTTCAAAATTTACAGTCTTTTTTTGCGGGGTAGAATTTACAGTCAATTGGATCTTTTTTTTGAATTACAGTCCATTAGCTGGGCTGAGAGAACAAATAATGTAGCGTCCATGTGGCCCATTTATGTTTTTCCTAAAAAATTACAGGCCATTTGCACTTTGTCAAAATACACGATTTTGCTGGGCTGATTCTAATTATAATGTTGGGGTGGGTGTAACAATGTTATCAAAAAATAAACAGGGGCTGAGCATTTTGTTATATATATATATATATATATTTCAATAATAAGTGATTTATTATTACATTGGTCCTTAAATCTTACCAAGATTGTGTACACAATCACCAGGATTTTCGTTGCCAAAACAATCCAGGATTTTATTGTCAAGAAATTATTTTTATAAGTTAATAAGATGTGGGATATTATTTTCTTACATATGTAAGTATCTGTTAAATATATGATGGCAATAACAATAATATATAATAACATATAAAATAATTTAAATATATATAATATAGTTAGAAGGGAAACATAAGTTGGACCAGGCGTTCCTATTTTTATATAGAAAAATAGAACAGACCTCTGCGTTTTCTTCAAAAAAAACATAAATTGGGCTGCCGATGTTTCAGCAAAAATAAAACCTCGGATGGGAGGTCCATAGGCCGGTCGATACATGACGGCCCTCAAGAAAATACAAACAGGCCTATGGACCTCCCATCCGAGGTCGTGGGCTGCGCATGTTAAAAAAGAAAGCCTAGATGGGGCAGCCCAAAACCCAGTTGATACTTGCTGCCCCAGTGATAATAAATGATACCTGCCAACTCCCTAGCTTCGTTGTGAATTTATCTCCTATAGTAACTATGTTGAAGCACCTAAAAATGTAACTATGTTGACAAAGCCGTGGGCCCCAACGTCAGTATAGCATTAGGAGGAAGTATTTTTTCGATGAGACACTTGCTTGCGTACGGCCATAGACCTGGTGGGTCCCGACTGTCCGCCTCTCCACGTACAGTCCTCTCTAGATTCCTCTCATTTGTTCAGCATGTTCACAACAGCAGACAGCGGCGTCACGCTGAGCGCACAAAGGCGCAGGAGGAGATCCAACCACCCGAGGAAGTGCCTTATTAGTAACGAAACAACTGAACTAGCCTAGTGGCCGAGTGACACTACCCGACAGTTGTTCCACCCGGGTTCGATTCCACCTGTGCAGAGAAAATATCTCCAAATTTTTTGCCTCTGCCTTTATTGACATGTGGGTCCCAATTGTCATCTACGCACACCACGCCCAACACTTGCCAAAACTTCGTCCCTCGTATTCTCTGTTTTTCGCACACTCGACATTGTGTGGGCATTTTGAAAATAGCATATCTTTTTGAATGTGCATCATATGAAGATGTGATGTGCATGAATGTTGATCAGCATGATGTTAACTGGCTGGTAGTTCCAGTTTTGACCATGAATAAAACTTCCAACATGATGTTAACACTATTTGAAAAGGCCGTGTTAATATAAAAGCTCTGCCTCTGAAAGTTGCAGTTTCTTATCTGAAACTGAACTTGGAGTTTCTTATCTGAAACTGAAACTTGCAGTTTTTTATCTGAGAATCACATTGTCTACACTTTTATACTCCTATGAAACTACATTTTTAAGTGCTAAAAACAGATCTCTAGAATTCATAAAATACTTCATATGCTCAATACTGCAAGTCTGAAATTCAAAATACATTCATATCTGAAAGTACTCTCAAAATACACAACACAAAACACAATTCACAACTTGCAAATACTAACAACCCTAAGCTCCTCCTGACAATTCACAACCTGCCTGACTATTGGGCTAGGGGGGGGGCAATCCCTCCTATTCCTCGGTGGCAGACAGCAGCCCCATGAGACGATGTGAATGGCGAGGGAGAGGATGGCGGGGAAGCGTCATTGGGCCAACTGTTTTTCTCCTCTTACGGTTGGGTTCGGTTAACGAAGACTCCACCGGCTCGCTCTGGCATGACACCCTCACAAACGGCACCCTGTAGATGCTCGATCCTTCAATCTTTGGTGGATGCTCCATCTGGGATCGATACTCCCACCATCGCTCCCCCACGATCGGATTCGGTGAATCTGTTTGCTCCATGGCCCAGAGGAGCAGCTCTATGTACTCCCGCGCGACTCCCTCCCGGAGTATCACCACCTTTTCACTCTATTGCGGATATTTGGCCATGGATGTCGCTGTCGCCACTAGTTGGTCCTTGTTGTCAAACCAAGACTGTATCTCCAACATCCTAGCTAGCTTCATAGCGTCGGCGTCTGCGATCCTCACGTATCGGTTGTACTCCTCCATCGATCTACTTCTCCACAGCACCTTCACTCGCCGATGGTGGTTTTTGAATGGAAGAGGAGAGGAGCAGCGCTGGGTTTGGATTAGAACGGGAGAGGAGCGACACTGGTTTTAGATTGGAACAGGAGAGGAGGGGCTGTGGTTTTGAAATGGAAGAGGAGAGGAGCGACGCTGGATTTAGATTGGAACAAGAGAGGAGCGGCGGTGGTTTAAGAGGAGAAGAGCGGAAGAGCGGCGCTGGTCTTGGAAGTATTTTTTTTTGTTTTGCGTATTTTGGGTCAAAGTTTGACCACGTACTGTATTTAACAAGCAAAATGTGAATGCATGTCACCAAAAATTGTATCATTTGGTTCGTATCTGAATATAATTTCAAATTATATTATTTTTGCAACGTATAACATATATTTTATTTGCAAAAATCATGGTCAATTATGACCCAGAATAAAAGGGAGACTAGTTAACGTGGGGTCGCTTTATTAATTGAAGGGTAAATTGATTTTGATTTTGATCCAGTCACAGCGCGCCGGCCCTCTCGTCCAATCCTAAATCGCTACCACACGCTCCTCTCCCTCTTCTCCATTGCAAAACCACCTCCTCTCCTCTCCATCATCTCCATTCAAAAACCACCGTCTCGCCTCTCCCTCTTCTCCATTGCAAAACCACCTCCTCTCTTCTCCATCATCTCCATTCCAAAACCACTATGTCGCCTCTCCCTCTTCTCCATTACAAAACCACCTCCTCTCCTCTCCATCATTTCCATTCCAAAACCACCGTCTCGCCTCTCCCTCTTCTCTATTGCAAGACCACCGTCTCTCCTCCCATCTTCCAAAGCTAGCACCGGACCACTCAAAAAGAAATTTATGGAGAGGATGCAGCAGCGAATCAGGCAGATCGCCGGTGGCGACCAGGAAAAGTTGGCCAGGTTGAAGGAGATCCTTACTTTGTTTGACAATGAGTGGGAGATTTCGAGGACGGTGAGGTCCATGTGGCAACGTATGCGAAAGAGCGAGACGGCGGCGATGTACATGTACTCCTCGACGGTAGTCACACCGCAGTCCTTCGAGTTCATAGAGTATCTCCTCTAGGCGATGGAGCAGACAGATTCGCCCGAGGCGAAAGTCAGGCGGAGGTGGTGGACATACAGGTCGAAGGTCGAGCACCCAGAGGATAACGAATCGATCGAGTATGGTGTGCCGTTCGTGAGGGTGCAGAGCCAGCCAGAGCCACAGGAGTATTCCTTCTCCCACCGCAAGAGGAGGCCGGATGGAGTGACATCGCTTCCCCGCCGTTCTCCACGGTTCCCTCGACGCTCGCCTCATTTCAACGGCAGCGGTAGGGTTTAAGGTAAGCTTCTGACTAACCTAATCTTCCACCTGCTCATGCTTACAATCAGTGTGACAGCTATTGAAAATCATGCTTACAATCAGTCTCCGAGTACTACGCCAATCACCCTTAAATAGCTCTGGACCTTTGGGTCAAAGTTGTGACACTGTGTACAAATAAAGAAAAATAGATTGGTGCTTCTTTTAGAAAAGAGTACTCCCTAGAAAACTGCGAATATAAGCTACTAGTATTTGGTTAGAGGATTTGCTGCCGAGAAAGATCCGTCCACAGAGAGCACCACACATCCCACCGGTGGTGGTGGATGCCAATGCGTGCATGGAGCATGGTTGGTGTTGGTAATTTTTACTTGGCACACCTTGCACTCTGCATATATGCCGGTTCCATCCGTACATTTGTGCAGTTCCACCAAAATGCAGGTGAATAACCCTGTTTGCACACATAATGAAAAAGCGTGATTACATTATAGTGGCACTAGTTGATGAAACACGCAAAATAAATAGAAGAAAATATTGCGATAGTATCATAGCATGCCATGCTGCGAGGGCGAGATGGGCCCTGCGACGCCTCATATGGTACGCCACGCCTCATACTGGAAATCGTCCCAAGTCTCCCCAATACACCTTCTGCCCCTATTTGATGAAACATACATTAACAATGGCACTAGTTGATGAAACATACATTAACAAAGAGAAGCACTTTCTTTATCTACATTGGAAATGAAATGATAGAGAGGACACTCGCTCTATTTTAACTGTATTATTACTTCATTTTATCAATGACACTAGGGTCGAGTAGGTGGCAAACGAGGTGTACCATGTGCCGCAAGGATGAAGGCAGGGGGAAGATAGGGACTGAAAGAGCCAGCTTCAGCATCCCAGCTGGCTCTTTCAGTCCCTATCTTCCCCTTGATGTTTCTGTGGTAGCATTTGGGTTGTAATCCAAACTTGGTCAAGCTGGTGTTGCGTCCTCCTACCTGCCTAGCTTATGTGGCGAACTTGTCTCCTGCTAGTACTCAGTTTGTTCTGGTAGTAGTTGCATAACTGCCCATTTACACTGAGATGTTATCGGATAATGGTTCTCTATGGTTGGGTTTCTTTAATGAAATCGGAGGGAACCCCCTCTTTTGATATATTAAAAAAACAGTGGCACTAGCGGTGCCAAAACATTGCCTCAAATTAATAGTGCCACTAGATTAAGGTGCAAAATAATAACATTACTACTTTATCATGGCGGTGCCAAAATAGTAGCACAAGAGCAGGATCAACATGAAGGATCTTTGTTAAACAGTCAGACCTAAAAGGAACATACCTCATGATGGGAACCATATCTGCAGTCAACGCCATCGTAGAAGGGATGACCAGTCACAAACATGGATGATTCAATTCATGGGACCTTTTGGTGCAGTTCACCTAAAATGAAGCAATGTCCCATGAGCTAGCAGCTTCTTCTTTTTTTAAGAAAAGGGCTCCAGCCTCGGTTCCATTTCCATCAGAAAACGAAACGCACAGAGCTTCTTCTTCATTAGTTGCAATAAAATTGAGCAACATCAAGGTTGGTCGTGAAGCTCCTGGAATGTTCAACTATAATTTGGATATCATTTGTGCAGTTCAACTAAGATCAAGCGTGAAATGTGTATCTCTGTTTGCAAAAAAGGTGGAAAGGAGGGTGACTAACAAGTGATGAAACATGCATCAAATGAAAAAAGCATGTTCCTTATCTGAATGGCAATCGTACAAGGACAATAGCAATTTCTAGCAACATTGCTAGATATTAGTGTGGGCATTAGGATTAACTATGAAAACCGCTAAATACGACATTACTTTAATGGTGCCATTGCTTCATTTTACCAGCAACATTACATTAACAGCTGCTACATAGTCGGTATTTGGGCACGGGAGAGTAGGCGGGCCAGGACAGTTGCATCTCTAACAAAAGGAAGCAACTTATCTTAATGGGAAATTTAGAAGGACATGGAAAAAGTGCACCTGATTCATATTACTGGAGGCATTACATTGAAAATAACATTGGTTTAACGTTTCCTTATTTAATAGTGCGACTGCTACATTTTGCAAGTGGTATTACATAAGAGCGGCTCGGGGCAACAAACATCAGAAGAGGATATCTGGGTTGGTCGCATTTTTGTTCGGTATATAGCCACCTTATACTGTGTGAGGCTAGCAAATCTAGTGCTAGACTTACTCTGTTGACTTGTCCCCCAGTCCCCACTTTCTTTCCTTTTTCAACCAATAGATCGGGTTTATATTGAGTTTGTACTGTGTTCCCTTTATTTCCCTATTAGACCTAGAGATCAGTTGGATAGCCAGTCTTTGCTACTTTTCGCCCCCATTATTTCCTCTTTCAACCAAGTCCTAGATTTAGGTAACAAATCTTCCCCCAACCCCCACCCCCTTTCTTCCTTGTTTGAACCAAGTAGTACTAGATTCGAGTGCATGAACTAGTTTTACCTCTTAACAGTAAAACATTAGGTGGTTTTCGAACAGCCGATCGATCCTATCTATGAGGGGGCCTGAGAAATAGTAAAAGATACAAATGTAGCGACGTCAGGAGCAAGGCTGGTTTCAAAGGAAGTTATACCTAAGGGTCGCCGGGATGTCGCTAGGTGGGCGGCGGGAGGCCGGATCTGCCCACACTACGACAGTGAGGAAGAAGGGGTGGGAGGCCCTCCCTCGCCAGCGATTCTTGGGAGAGAACGACAAGGCACGCTGATCGGGACGCGCCGACAGTGGATAAGAGTCGTCGCCGAGGACGACCGCGTGAACATTGCACCTTCTCACCTTCCCCGGCGGAGAGGATCTGGCTGGATCTGTGACCAGCCATGAGTAGAGAGAGAGTGTGTGGCCACCGCTATCGTGTTTAGATCTGGAGAGGACGAGACAGTGTGAAGAGAGCAACACTAGCAAGCAAGCGCGGAGGCTCCTGCCTATATAGTAGAGTACTAGTTTTCTTTTGTCTACCGGCCGGAGCCAGCTTGACCTCGGCAATGACTGTCAAGAAGTCTTCATGCACGTGCCACAGAGGCGCAGTTGTCGTCATTTTGATATGAAGCACCGGATTATAACATATAACACGAAAAAATGCCACATGACAAGAAATCATAACCTCACTGCCCAAAGGAGACAAGATGAATCCCGACAGACAAACTAGACGAGGATCCAAGCTCAAATTAAAGATAAACTCATAGAAAAGGAGTCCATTGATAGATGTCCTAATTAACATAGCCGGCTTGACCTAGATGATAGCCGAGTAGTCTTCGTGCATGTGCCCCCAATGACTAGCCCAACTCAGTTGTCGCTGTTTAACCCTCGCAGTGATTCGAAGCACATGACACCTAATTTTGCGAGATGACAAGAAACCTTTTTTTAGATTTCTCAACAGAACTAGATCCCTATACAACACAGCCTGCACGATATGTAGACGATAGCCAATCCAGGCGTGTCTGCTGGAGTCTGGTCACATGCATGACGAACTGATCTTCCGTGTCTTGCAGTGATCGTCTAGGTACCAACGTATGTACTCCTACAACACTTCTCTATTAGTACTATCGCTCGTCTCTCTCTTCTATTAACTCACGCGACTTGCAGGGCCGGGGAGTGTGCCTATGGTCGGTTCTCAATTGCGGTCCCACATGTGTGTGCAAATGCAATATGACGCATGTTCCATTCAGAGAGCGGCGTGCCAGACCGACCAACCGTCTGGGGTGCGACGCGAACGCGACGGGCGTGTTGTATACTCAATACATGTGTACCACCGTTTTCTTGAGGCTTTTCTCCATGGCGCAATCCATGGATACAAAATTAGTATACTATACTATTTAAAAGTCGAGGGCAGGGCTTTTCCCGCGCGGTAGGCGGGGCAGTTCCGCCTAGTCGGTTTGACACGGACGCAAGAAGATGAGGGAGTAGGCTGCTGCAAACGTAGGGCTGTGTGATTTGATAGTGAGTTACTGCTGGACAGGTGGGGCATGGTGATTTGACTTGCCATTATCATTTTAACTACGACGCTACGACCGGCATGAGTCTTCCGATTCCTGACCACCTCCATACAGGTGCCTCTCCCGATGCTCCACCATGTAGAGGCTGGCTCTTGCTTGAGAGCCCACTCCTCCACTTTTTCCTTGCCTCTTTCCCCCACATATGCAAAAATGACATGTAAAGCGGGCTTATAGCCCACTATTGTACTTGATCCTACAGGTGCTAAGCCTACCACGTAGGCATAAAGTCTAATGTGGCAAGTTAATTAAGAAGAGAGAGACTAGTTTGGTGACCCCAGGAAGAAACGGTGATAAGCGCGTGTACCTAGATGAAGCAAACTTAGCAACAAAAAACTAAGCACCTATGCATTAGGGACTTGAGTTGCTAAGCCATTTAATGCCCATACCACCCCATCTAAGCACCATTTCATTGGAAGAGGTCACTCCTTGGCAAATGCAATAAATACTATGAAGAAAGAGATAGAGAGAAGTAAACAAAAATACTCTTATAGCCAACCTTATAGCTAACCTTGTTGTATGAGTGACTAAGTGATGACTATGTATGACATGCCAACATCAGATAGCCTAACGCACCGTGTTAAATCTCCAAGGGTGCGACCGCACGAGTGAGGCAACGGTCATGGTAGGCACAACCATGATACGGGCTGCTGGCAGCCCTTGGATCTGAGATCGAACGGTCGCATGCTAAGTTGCTAAAAAATTGCAGAATAACCCTCCAGGATAGGATATTCACTCATAGGTCTAGAATCACGCCATGCAACCATTCGATCTCAGATCCAAGGGCTCTCGGAAGCCCGTATCATGGAAGAATGGAAAGCTTCGTATCACCTGTAATTTTCCCGACGCTTGACATGACATCGAAAGCCATTTAATTGGGCGTCAAGTAGACATGACATATAATTGGGCCCCCGTAGTATTGTGCATGAATCCATTTATCCACCAGGCAAGCCACTACCCTGCCATTTGCACGCACCCGCCACTCGACATTTTTACAATCGATAAACCGCTCCTAAGTCGTCCCGTCCTTTCACATTACGGCAGTTCCACTAATCCTAACCCTCCTCCCAAATCCATGGCGTCCCAAATCTCCATGATAGGCGGTGAGTACAAGGTTAGAACCATCATCGGCGATGAGTTCGATGTCATCTACACCCGTTCTTCCCCAACGGTGAAATAATGCCTTGCTCGCTTCAAAGGCATGTTCGAAAACTCAAATGATGAGTGGGTCGCTGGGCTAGATGTTGAGTACACCACAGTCCTGGCAAGCGAGAAGAATCTAAAGGAGGCAGAGAAGAAGAAGCCTGTTGTCTAGCTGTTGAGTACACCACAGTCCTGAAACGTGGAGGCTAAGATGGAGGCGCGAGGTTTTGGTTAATGTGCAGGCCGCACACGGCCCCAACACGACACGAGCTTCGTCTGCCTGGTGCGCATGCAGTCGGGTGAGTTGTCCAAGTATAGACACAACCAGGCCCTCGTTGGTATCCGTGCCTCGACTTTGGCTGGTCATAGTGAAGAGTAACATAGACTAGTTACTAGTCTATGTTACTAGTACCTTCATAGTGGGTAGTGTCATATAGTATATGCATTATTTGGCGACGAGCGCTCTCTATATGTACCACCTTTTTTCTTTAGTTTCATCTTGTTAGTTTTGCTCCATGGCGCAATCCATCAATACTACTACTGTACAAATATATACATTTTTTAAAAGGCTAGAGGGAGGGGCAGTCTAGCTTGGTCCTTTTCACGAGAGGCGAGGGCCTTTGTGATTTGACGGCTCATTACTGCTGGAAGACGAGGCCTTGTGATTTGACTGCTCGTATAAATGTGCCGACGACCTGAGGAGGAGCAAAGAACCATGCGGTATACTCAAGTTTTCCACTGGAGTAGTACTACGACGGAGGAGCCCGAAACATGGCAGCCCAGTGCCATATGTCGATAAAAATGATATAATTTGCTAGTCATCTCATTGTTAGCATTGTTCTATTCAATGCTCACAGAGAACGTGACACGTGTGGCAAAACACCTGAAGCAAAAGAAGAAACACAAGAGCAAAAGAAGAAGGAAGATTATCACCCCAAATGATCTAATTCGTCGCAGAGTCGTAACTGCTTCTTCATCGCCTCCACGACCTCCATCTCCTTGCGCGTTCCCTCCGCCATCTTCTTCATTCTGTCCATGACGTGGGATTTCTCGACGCGAGCCTTCATCATCTGTTCCACGGCCGCATTACGTACCTTGACAGCAGCCGGGTGCTCGATGCGGAGCTTCGCCAACTCCTCCTTCTGTTCCATGACAAGGGCCTGCATCATCTTCATCGAGGAACTACTACTCTCATGCAGCTTCTTCCAGCCAGTGTTCTTCTCCTTCAGCAGGTCGAGCTTGTGGCAGAGCTTCGCCTTATCCTCCTGAAGTTGTAGGATTTTGCCGGTCGCCTTCTTCTCCGAGGCAATGCTCTTCTTCAGCAGCATCACCAAGCCGGCGGTCAACTCCCCTGCTTATTGAGCTCAGCAGGCATGTCGTTGAGGCTCTCCTTTAGCAGCTCCACCAAGCTATGGATGAACTCCTTCTACTTATTGAGGTGCTTATTGAGCTGATCGGGCATGCCGTCGAGGGATAATGACTCCAGCACCGCCAGCTCGGCATGTTCGCCTCTGCAGCTAGGGCACTCCTGGGAGCCATCGCCCGCCCGTGAGAGATCTTTCGATGTCTCTACATGGCGGCGAGCCCTCTCTTTTTTCCGCAGCCTTGGTTGTCGCTCCCTTGTTACGAGTAGTTCTCGACCTAGAGCGCTGCGCACTGGACATGGCAAGGACGGACAAAGAAGAAGCACTTATGAGGAGGAAAGGTAAAGTAATTTTCGGTTAGGTAGTTCCCCTTTTTATAACCTAAGTACTAGCACTAGAACTAATACCTGCATAGTGGGAACATGTTCAGGTTTGGTATGTACTAGTAGGTGTGAGCGGGCTTGCACTTAATTGTAGCAGTAGTACTTTCGAATGTGATGGGAACAAGGTAAAGATAAATTGATGGGTTTTGGTTTTGAGGACCGAAATGACTCCCGATAAGTTTAGTGGAACATAAATTTCAAGTAGCCTACACTGCTCAGATGCGTAAATTATGTTACTGTCAAAAATTGGCACAAAATACAAAGGAGACCAATGGAAGTACTACTAGCAACCCATGATTTAACTACTCCCATGCACGCAGTGGAGTAGTAATGTCTTTCTTCCGCCCTCACGTCCACTCAATTTGCATGCGCTGTATTAATTGACCATCAATGAAGTGAAGGACTTTATACGCGTCAAATTATCACATGGGGTGGATCTTGGTACAAAATTGCGTCCGCCCATGTACCCGCCTGTGCGTGCGAGGGAATGAGTGCGTGCGTGGCGTGCGTGCACATCTTCGTTTCGTGCATGTACTGCCAGTGTGGCTCAAGGAGGATGAGTACATTCTTCTGGAACCAGCATCACATCACTATGATCAATCCACACAAGGATGTCGCGACAACGCCTCCACATGTGCCATGTGGCTTCATGAACTATAAGAGAGACACTATGTAGCATGCCATTGTGTTTTGCACATACTTGGAGTACTAGTAAGGTACACGTGCATTGCACGCGTCAGATTTTGCAACCAAATTATGAATAAATACCACACTATAGCATGTAACCTCCGAGTCATATATGCCTGATGTAGACCTTCGTTTAACTCTTATTGTTCATCTCATTCAAAATAAATTAGTTTTTATAAAAAAACCTAGGGCCTCTTTGATTCATAGGATTTCCAAAACGCGGGAATAGGAAGAACATGGGATTAGAGTGGAATGTCGTCTTGAATCATACAGGATTGTATGAATGTTTGGTTGTGCATAGAAAAAACACAGAATTCTCTGAAAGAGGTTTGAGTGGATGGGATGTTTCCTATGAAATCTAGTGCAAATGAATCATATGGAAAAATTTCTATGGCTTACAGTCCTACAAATCAAACAACCAAGATAGGAAAAATTCTTAAGGATTAGAATCCTCCGAAATTCCTTTGAGAATCCTTGGAATCAAAGAAGCCCTTAATATATTTTATGATTCATGGAATTGTGCGTTGTAAAGCATAAAGTAAAAACAAATAATGGCAATTCAACTAAAAAAAGTTTGGGCAGTTATGATATGGAAGATTCTAGAACAAAGGGGAACCACTGTTGTTTTGAGATTTGTGCATTATGCTTAAGTTCAACCATGGAGTCTGCTATATTGTACATGTGGCAAAATCTGGTGGGGGCTAGAAGATGGTGTGAGGGGCCAAGTGGAGGGAGACTATGAAGGAGTGCACAACTGCGAGATCGATATTTAGAGAGAGGGGGCAACAACGCGCGCTGTTGCGCGCAGTGGCGGAGCCATCAAAAATGCCCCATGAGCTAGGGGCCAAGCATTGCTAATCCTTCATGAGGAGGGCCAATTCATCAACTTAAACCATTTTTACCAGCAATTGTCTGATGATCACATTCATATTAGCCTCGATATATAGTGATGTTAGGGGGGGGCAGGGCCCTTGCTGCCCCATGTCTTCGCCATTGTGCGCGCATCTGAGAGATGAAGCGGAAGGCATGGATGATGAGAGGGGGGCGTTGGATATATAATTAATGTGGGTGTTTTAGCTATATATGTAATCCTATATAGAGAGTTATAGATTGATCGATGTGGACGTGGGAAAGAGGGTGAGACCTCACTAGATATATAGATTGATCGGTTTATGTGGAAAACTATGAAAGACCTAGCTATACACACACACACATAGAGGAACATTGATCGTTGTGCATGCACGTGAGAGATAAAGAATGCCCGATATGATGGAGAGGGGGATGTGTGTGTGTGTATGCCTTCATGGGAGACCGACCTGAAGAAAAAGATTGCATGTGTGCGATGGATAATGCCGACTAGTAGTGTGTGTGCATGCATGCACGAGAGAAAGTTAGTGGTACAATTATAAAGAGAAGACCAATGTGTGGGTGTGAAGACTAGGTGAGGTCATAATCAATGTAAAGTTGAATTCAAATATTTGAATAAGAGATCATGATGTTTGAAACCCATGCATGCATGAATATAACGGAGATCTGTGCGGTGTGGTTTGGAAACGAGCATGTTGTAATGTATACACATTGAACAAGGTCAGACTGGTTTGAATTTGAGATACCGATGGAAGACATCGTTTGGCCACATTGCATCCATGCATGGACACACTATTCTAATTGGAGATGATGAGTGGCTTTCGCATCACATATCTATATCTATACCCCTATATATATTATATTATATATATTTTTTATATAGCATGCAGATAACTTTAACTTTGAAAGATGGTTGTTGGATGAGGCCAATCCGATGGTGCAGAGCTGGAAAATTTGAGCACTACTGGCCGTTGGATATCATCTAGATTCCACCAGATTTTGCCACATGTACAATCTAGAAGACTCTATGGTTGAACTTAAGCATAATGCACAAACCTCAAAACACAAGCACTTCTTCTCTGTTCTAGAATCTTTCGTATCAGAATTGCCCAAATGTTTTTCTACATGATTTGTTTTTACTTTATGCCTTACAATGCACAATTCCATGAATCTTAAAATAGATTAGCTTTCTTATAAAAACTAGATGATTTTGAATGAAATGAACTATAAGAATTAAACGAACATCTACACCATGCATATATGACTCAAAGCTTACATGCTATAATGTGGTATTTATTCATAATTTTGTTGCCAAATCTCATGCGTGCAATGTACGTGTACCTTACTAGTCTAAATGGTGTCTATGTGTGTGTTGTGCGTGTTAAACACATTGTACGTAGTATATCATACTAGTCTAAATTGTCTTTTTTTGGTACACGGTAAGCTTGTTCTCCCAAAATTTCAAGCCGCGCCTTGTTATGCCGAAATTTCAAGCTAGCGTCTCTGTCTATCATGCTACGAAACTCCCTCCTCTTCAACCCACGCCTTGTTACCCCGAAATATTTAAGAGAAATCTTTGTCTTGTTGTGCTCCGACAACTCCCTCCATCTCAACCCGCGCCTTGCTATTCCAAAATTACAACGCGCGCGAAAACTCCCACCTCCTGTGAAATCCCGACACACGAAATGCCCGTGATACCCCTGAACTGAAAGAACCGCCTCAAATCGGTGGGGGTACTTTTGTAACTTACCCCACATTCCGAACAAGTGCGTCCCTAAGCCATGGTTCCCCACTCCCATCCCATCCGCCCACCCATTCGTACACCAAGGCCGGGAAAACCTGTGAAGCCCCACACCCTCCTCCGTCCACCACCCAACCGGAGCCTCTTCCCCGACGACATCGTCCACAACAACACCTCGACATCTCTCATCCATCATACCGGATGAGGATCCGTCGTCGATCTGGTCATCCCGCCGGTTCAGCCACCCCATCCTCCACCTCCAAGGAGCTGCCCCGACGTTCCCCTCGTCTTTCGCGCCACCTCCATTCCCACACCGTCGTCTTCACCTGCACCACCAGAAGAGCATCATCATCACCGTTTCCTCGGATGAAGTTGCAACCTAATTGGCTCCACCAAAGAGGTTGTACACTAATCGCCGCATTTTCTTCTTGATTCGATCTCATGGTGCTGCCGACGCTCGGTCCCGAGCCGACACGGCGCGACTCCATCCACGGTGGCGTTGCCGGCCACTTCCTCCACGGTGTTGCTCCCTCGGCGATGATGTCCACATCAGTAGGAGCTGCTACTGCTGGCGCGACTCCATCCACGGTGGCGTTGCCGGCCACTTCCTCCACGGCGTTGCTCCCTCGGCGATGATGTCCACATCAGTAGGAGCTGCTACTGCTTAAGCTCTCGCTCACGCTGCTGCTCTGCTCTTGCTCTCAGTCCCCTGCCTTGTCTGCTCTTGCTCTTGCTCTTACTCGCGTTGCTACTCTCGCTCTTGCTCTTGCTTGCGATGCTGCTTTGATTTAGCTACACTTCAGTCAACTAAATCGACTTTTGGGTTAGTCAATTTTCAGGGGGGGCTTGCCAGAGTTAAGGAAGAACCAGCCACAGTGGGGAGGGGGGCTCACCGGAGAGGTACCCCACTATCTATCTTAGGGTTCAGGGTGGGGGCGGTGGTTGCTGGCGGTGGCGGGGCGGTGGCGTGAGGATCGCCGGAGAAAAAGCTCGGCACGGGGGGGGGGGAGGGCTAGAGGGATGGACGGGGCGGCGGTGGACTGGCGGTGGGGAGTGTTTTCGGGGCGAGCGGGGTGGCGCACCGCCAGTCGCGGGCGGCTATTTGGCCGGTGGTGGCTGGCGGCTCAAGGGGTGGAGGTTGAAGATGAACTGTAGGCCCTTGATTTCGTATCCAACGGCTGCAAAATCGACTGACCAGAGATGAAAAAGTCAGTCGACTGACGTGTAGCCTCACCTCTAGTGCGTTCAGTTTCAACAGTAAAATTCAGTTTCGATAACAAAATTCTATTTCAACAGTCAAGTTCAGTTTCGACAGTTAAATTCAGTTTCGACAGTTAAGTTCAGAGATGAGCGGCTGATGTATTTTACATCTAGCACTTTGTGGTTATGTATTTTACGTCATCTATTGGAGATGCTATTAGAATTCCACTCAGGTTAACGTTGTCTCTCCTGTCCTGCTTCAGCCTCGGCATCGTACAACTCACCAGAGCTACTCCAATGACGAAACCCTCCATCACAGCGGAGCAGTACCTCGGGCTCCATATCCAGACACCTAAGATCTTCTTCCCCTCCTCCGACAGCCAAGTCAGCTGGAGCATCCTCACCGGCCAACCCAATCACGCTGAGATCAACATGGCTTTGCCAAAGAGGTTGTACACTTGTTGCATATCTTTTTTACTCTACATGTTATATATATTGTCCACTGAGCACACGGAGTAACGGGAAATACGATCATTTTATCCTACTATATGACAAGCAGTGAGGTACCAGGCAACTTAGCTATCCGTGATGGACTCTCTTGAACGCCATCATTATTTATCTCTGCGCGTTTGAGCTGTGTATTTGTCGATGGCCCTAGGAGTTGAGCTAGTAGGGCAGTGGCCTGGGTCCAAAGTAATAGAAGTAGCACAAAAACATTTTTTAGTGTAGGCTTTTCCTTGCTCAAGCCTGCCTACTGGAATCGCCAGTGCTTGAAAGGAAAAGTGAATGAAAAACATAGGAATTGGAAAGTTTCGTATGGTACTACTTTTCATGAATTTGGTGCAAAGGAATGGAGCAAAGGAAAAATGTAGGATTTGTTCCTTTAGTGTCTCCTTGAAAGAAAAACTGTAGGAATTTTAATTTCCACTTGTCCTCCTTTTCAAATTCCTATTCATGAAGCACAATACCAAGAGATAGTAGCATAATAGCATTATAACTGCACATTTTCTTGTGGTTTGACTTAATCTCACCATGCTTCTTTGCATCTTGTGATCTTCCAATTCTTGTGAACCAAACACCCAGATTGGTAGAAATCCTCTATTTTTAAATTCTCTGTTTTGCACGTGCATTCCTATCCTATTCCTGTCTATTTCCTATCCCTGCATTGTTAGAATCCTCAAATTCAAACAAGCCCTTACACAATTACTTATATTATAGATATGTGTCAAAGAAAACCTTGTGTGGTTTGTCCTACTCCTGCGGTGATGTGTTCCACCCCAGCTCAGCTGCTCCAATGATGGAAGGGTTCACCACAGCAGGGGTCCGCTCTCCAGACTATCTTTCACCACCTCAGATCTTCTTCCCTGCCACCGGCAGCCACGACAACTGCATTACCATCATCAACTGAGCAGGTGACCTTGAGGACTACACGGGTCCGCAAGAGAGGTCGCACTCTTCCGTGTCTACTTATGTTATGCATCGCTTAATATGATGACATGCTACTTTATCATCGTGTTCACCTATTAGACTCCGAGTCAGGTCCAAACTTATGATTTTAGTTTCGCTCTCCAGACTATGCTTAATTACTGAATTTTAGTTTCAAAAATTAGATACTACTAGTGATTTTTAGCTTCATATTTTGACAAATCGCAGTGTTACAAGGTTGACAAATGGCAATGTTACTAGATTAACAAATGTCAATCTTTCCAGTTTGACAAATGGTAACATACCCAATTTGACAGATGCAAATCGCACCAAATTGTTTGTAAGTGGTTGCACACGGGTCATCCAAAAAAATTGTTTGCGTTGAAGAGATGCACAAACCCTGCTCTCACTTTGCATCATGTCGTCCTGGGGTCGATGGGCGGGGCGCGGGAGGGCGACAGCTGGCGGCACTAAGAGGTAGCGCTCGACGGCGGCGTCCCATGCCGCTAAGGGGGGCGCGCGCACGGAGAGGAAGGCGGGCGGCCATGGAAGTCAAAGGGCTCGCTTCCCAGTGAACCTGCGCATCGTACAACTGCACGCTTCCTGATGAGCTGCGCATTCAAGGATAGCTTGCACGCCTCTCGGTCAGCCTGTGCCCATTCAGTCAAGGACAAGCAACTGTCCGCACGGCACCTCCTACAACCATTAAAACCAAGACACGTGGCGTCACGTGAATGGTTAACAGAACGCACACGGTTTGAATTATACAAACGTTTGAGATATTAAAGTGGCAGCTATTTTTTCAAAATGCCTTTGTTGGATGTCATTGTTCGAGTGCGCCTTCTCTCAAAATGGACACGAAAAATACCACAGCATGTCGGGTTCCATTCCATGATAGAATGCCAAGTTTCATGAATTTCAGACGAGTTTTGGATTTACTAGAATTTAAAAATAAAGTATCTCAACATTTTGCTGGCAATCAATGGTGCGCTGGTGTTTGAAATTCATTCCCATTTCTTGCATGGGACCTAAGCATGCACCCAAGGACACAGATTTGATTTTTCAACCAATTTCTATGCACTGGAGCATGCGCATGCAGTTCAAATTTGAATTATGCACATAAATGCATTGAAAACTTAGTTAATGCATAAAAATGTCCAAATGAACCCCGAAAAATCACAAAAATTAACACAATACTCCTGTTGTTCTATGTTGACACGAGAAAAAAATTGAAAGCAATAAGAGGCAATGGATATCATTTCGTCCCCAAAGGTGGGACGTTCCCTACCGAAACCATCATGCTTGTTGTGAGAAGCTCTGATTTGTGAGAAGCATATACCCAAACCTGCCCCAAATGGGACAAAATTTTTACCATGACATGTTGATGCCGCTCCATGATAGCATGCCAAGTTTCATGAATTTCAGACAAGTTTTGGATTTACTAGAATTTAAAAACCATGCATCTCAATGTTTTGTCGGCAATCAACAGTGCCCTGGTGTTTGAAATTCATTCCCATTTCTTGCATGGGACCTAAGCATGCACCCAAGGACACATATTTGATTTTTCAATCAATTTATATGCACTGGAGCATGTGCATGTAGTTCAAATTTGAATCATGCACACAAATGCATTAAAAACTCAGTTAATGCATAAAATGTCCAAACGAACCCCGAAATATCACAAAAATTGACACAACACTCATGTTGTTCTATGTTGACACGAGAAAAAAACTGGAAGCAATAAGAGGCAATGGATATCGTTTCGTCCCCAAAGGTGGGACATTCCCTACCGAAACCATCATGATTGTTGTGAGAAGCTCTGATTTGTGAGAAGCATATACCCAAACCCGCCCTAAATGGGACAAAAAATTTACCACGGCATGTTGATGCCGCTCCATGATAGCATGCCAAGTTTCATGAATTTCAGACGAGTTTTGGATTTACTAGAATTTAAAAATAAAGTATCTCAACGTTTTTCCTGCAATCAACGGTGCCGTGGTGTTTGAAATCATTCACATTTCTTGCATGGGACCTAAGCATGCACCCAAGGACACAAATTTGATTTTTCAACCAATTTATATGCACTGGAGCATGTGCATGTAGTTCAAATTTGAATTATGCACATAAATGCATTGAAAACTTATTTAATACAAATTGACACAGCACTTCTGTTGTTCTATGTTGACACAAGAAAAAATTTGAAAGCAATAAGAGGCAATGGATATCGTTTCGTGCCCAAAGGTGGGACGTTCCCTATCGAAACCATCATGGTTGTTGTGAGAAGCTCTGGTTTGTGAGAAGCGTATACCCAAACATGCCCCAAATGGGACAAAAAATTTACCATGGCATGTTGATGCCGCTCCATGATAGCATGCCAAGTTTCATGAATTTCAGACGAGTTTTGGATTTACTAGAATTTAAAAATAAAGTATCTCAACATTTTGCCTGCAATCAACGGCGCCCTGGTGTTTGAAATTCATTCACATTTCTTGCATGGGACCTAAGCATGCACCCAAGGACGCAGATTTGATTTTTCAACCAATTTATATGCACTGGAGCATGTGCATGTAGTTCAAATTTGAATTATGCACATAAATGCATTGAAAAATCAGTTAATGCAAATTGACGCATCACTCCTGTTGTTTTATGTTGACACGAGAAAAAAATTGAAAGCAATAAGAGGCAATGGATATCGTTTCGTCCCCAAAGGTGGGACGTTCCCTACCGAAACCATCATGCTTGTTGTGAGAAGCTCTGTTTTGTGAGAAGCTCTGTTTTGTGAGAAGCATATACCCAAACATGCCCCAAATGGGACAAAAAATTTACCACGGCACGTTGATGCCGCTCCATGATAGCATGCCAAGTTTCATGATTTTCAGACGAGTTTTGGATTTACTAGAATTTAAAAACGAGGCATCTCAATGTTTTGCCGACAATCAACGGTGCCGTGGTGTTTGAAACTCATTCTCATTTCTTGCATGGGACCTAAGCATGCACCCAAGGAAACAAATTTGATTTTTTAACCAATTTATATGCACTGGAGCATGTGCATGTAGTTCAAAATTGGATTATGCACATAAATGCATTGAAAACTCAGTTAATGCATAAAAATGTCCAAACGAACCCCGAAAAATCACAAAAATTGACACAACACTCCTGTTGTTCTATGTTGACATGAGAAAATTTTTGGAAGCAATAAGAGGCAATGGATATCGTTTCGTCCCCAAAGGTGGGACGTTCCCTGCCGAAACCAGCATGCGTGTTGTGAGAAGCTCTGGATTGTGAGAAGCATATACCCAAACCTGCCCCAAATGAGACAAAAAATTTACCACGGCATGTTGATGCCGCTCCATGATAGCATGCCAAGTTTCATGAATTTCATATGAGTTTTGAATTTACTTGAATTTAAAAACTAGGTATCTCAATGTTTGCAGCCCAGTGACGGTGGCAGGGTGTTTGACATTCATCCACATTTCTTGCATGGGACCTGTCGGGGATATACCCCGCGGTATGACCCGGCTGGAGTTGTAAACCGGCTGGGACTTGGTAAACCAGCGGATGGTAAACCGGCGGAGAGTTAAGACAGAGAGTCAAGACAGATGCCTAAGACAGACGGTAAACCGGCTGGTGGTAAACCGGCAGACAGTTAAGACAGATGGCTAAGAAAGACGGTAAACCGGTGAGTGTTAAACCGGTAGAGTTAAGACAGATGGTAGCACCGGCAGGTGTTAAGTCAATCATAACCCGACAGACAATGTTAAACCGGCAGACAATGTTAAACCGGCAGATGTTAAGAAGCCCAGGAAGGGAAGTCAAAATAGTTCAAGTCTTAGTCCGAGATGGACTCTACATGTAACCCGACCTTTAACTTATATAAGGAGGGGCAGTGCTCCCCAAAGAGGGACAAGCAAACAACAATCTCTAGGGCTAGACAAAATTAGAGGAGAGCCGATTTACGGCGACTCCTTCGTGATGATAATGAGATCTAGTCTCAAACAACATGTATGGTTGTTACTGGATGATGTTTCCCGGGGCCCGAAGCTGTCTAAATCCTCGTCTTGTGTTGTGTTTCTCGATTCCGCTCAACCCCTCTCAAGCCACCACATAGATGTGTTGGCCTCACGACTAAGTCCTTCCGCTAGGACATCTGACGTGACAATTCCATGATAGTTGGCGCCCACCGTGGGGCCAGCGCACGGTGGTGTTGAGTTCTTGGAGGGATCCTTCCCAGGGTTTTGGAAAGCTCACGATTGACTAGATGAAGAAAAGACGGTTTGGCGATAAAAGTTATAATTAAATTTAGAGGTTACTATACAAGGTTTTGAGATCAAGAGACAGATGATCCGTTAAGGCCGGGTTAATTTGCACTGTCGCCGCAAGTCGACGTCTCGCATCCGAAATCAGTCGATATGAGAGACAAGCCGCCGAGACCGACTGGTTTTGACACCTCCGTCGTCCGTATCCAAATCAAATTTGGAGATCTACTTTCCTCTATGGTGTTAAGATCCAGACGCTGCATCAAGTTACTGGCCCAGTGCAATTTACTCCCAAGATAAATCATGGCAACAGGCAACACCGAGGCGTTTTGCGTTGATATTTTTCTATGTAAAGGCAAAATTGTCCAATCAGACTAGATGGAGTACTATTCCCTGGCGTAAAGACCAAGTCGTGCAAGCCAATTTGCACTATCCATTTGCTACACGGACTCGGATTCATCAAAAAAAACAACGACCCAGAGGAGGACGTGGGCACGGACTCGGGCCTCGTTGGAATCGCCATGCCTCTGCGCCATGGCTCGCCTCGCGCCGTTTCGAGCGACGACGGCTCGGCCTCGCTCTGAGCCGCCATCACAGCCCGGGCCTCCACGGCCGACCGCCTGCTGCCGCATCTCAAGCCAGCCCCGCCTTAGCCTCGCTTTGGACCGCGCCGCCACGCCTCTTGTCCGAGCCGCCGCGGTTACCGCTGCTTCAATCCGCTGTCTTGAGCCATCTGCTTCGAGCGGTCCGGCCTCCTCTATGTCAGCAAGGAACCACCTTGCCGCTACCTGAGCTACGACCTTGTCCCGCGGCCGGCCTTCGGCGGTGTTCACACCTCTGCGTGCCGCCTCCACGCGCCTGTGATGCACGGCGTTTTCCCACCTCTACTGCTCTCTCATCTCTGCGGTGAGTCGCCGCACGCGACCCGACTTGCCTTGCCTACGCCTACTGCTGCTGTTGGTCCCGTGCAGCTACGTTATCTCCTGTAGCTGTGCCGGGTCGAAGATCTTCCTGCGCCATGCCGCCGTCTCCACCCCGCATCGAGTAGCCTACTATCATCGTACCTCAGGCCACCGGCACCCCTCGTGCACGTCCTGAGCCGTCGGTCCCCGTCGTGGCTCCCCTTGCCGCAGCTTCTGCCGCAGAGTTGGTTTGCCCACGGCCTCCTCGACTGCTGTTGTTGAGCTGCCATGGCCTCGCATCGCTCTTACGCTGAGCTGCCCGCTGGCTTCATCACGTTGCGGTGCCCTCGCCGGGTCTTGCTGTTGGCCGCCTCAGCTGCCGCACGCCGAGTCGACTGCACGCTGTCGACCGCCTCCACGCTAAGATGTCGCTTCGCTTCGTGCGGGCTGGACTGGCCCTGAAACCGCCTTGCACCGCCCTGTACAGAGCCGCCTCTCTGCCACGAGACAGCCTCCAAGCTGACATGGCCCTGTGCCATTGCCCCTAAGCTCGCACCCAGTGCTCTCTCGCCGGCGAGTCCGCGTTGCGGCACCTGCTCCCGACTTCCGTAGCCCCTCTCCTGTGTCGCGCTCCCGCGAGCATCTGGGCGCCTACACAGCCATGCCTGCTTCGACCCAGCGCACGCGTGTCGCCCGGCCGCGCCCCTCGACTCTGGCCGCGTGAGCACACGGTCGCCCTGCCCCTGCGACTGACCAAATGTGTTCGCTGCGCTTCTACTGCTAACCCGTCCGCGCGCGCCGGCTTGCCGCTGCTATCGGCTGCCTACGGCCAGTACACCTCCAAGGGACCCGCGCCCTAGCCGCCAATGTCTGAACCTGCCCACGCTGGGTGTGGTGGTGTGTGCTTCTGACTATAGCTCCGGAGGGCAAGTATTGGGTGTAGGCCACAATGGACGGCTGGATAGATGAAGCCTATTGAGATGCTAAAGAAGGTTAATGAAGGAAATGAAATGTCCATCAAATAGCTCTACATACAGCATTTTTGTAAACGGCAATTGATGGGTGCAGAAGTACAGCAAGGCTTTTGTGTTCTGACAAGAAATGCAGGAAAAAGGAATGCCTGACTTTGCACGTTTCAATGCTCTCATAGAGGGTATGTGCAATGCAAACAGAGCAATGGCGACATACCAAATATTTGAAGAAAGTCGTCTAAGGGATGTAGAGTCAATGTGACGACATGCGTCAGTCTTTTGGATGCTTTGAACAATGGGTTTATTCCGAGCCGCCCGGCTCCGGCTCCGATGTGGTCGCGTTTCAAAACGCCGCCTCCGCCAGTCTCCGCCGGTCTCCGCTGTCGCGACCTTGTACTGAGTCACCGCAGGCCGACCTTATTCTAAACCGCCGCGCAATCGTTGTGAGTCGTCGCCGCCTCTATCACCGCTTTTGAAGAGATGCTAAATTGCCATTGAAATTGCTGGAGGTGACCCACGGATGGTGTACATGAATTATCTCCTATCAGGACGAATCAAGAAAATTATACATTATAAGAATAATTATTGTGCCATGGATACGGAGAGCATGCTGCTAGCGTCTTTCTGCACCGACGCCCGTCCGCGCCGGCTTACAACGCCCGCGGTCGACTCTCTCGTCCGTAATGGCTTACAACTCCCGCGTCTGACTCTTCCGTCCGCGCCGGCTTAACGCGTCTGCGATTGACTCGCCCGTCCATGCTGGCTTACAACGCCATGGACGACTCCTCCGTCTGCCACCGCGACCGGCTCAACTACGATTGATTTCAGCTTCACCGTGGTAATCATCAACTCCACGGTGGATAACTACCGGCCTAACATATCAGGTGAAATCCATTCAACATATATTTTATATTGTTTACTTTAAAAGAGCAATTATTCTGGCTTGTAAGTTCTCCAATGCAGGATGGGGTTATTATATCATTGCGCTGTTGAAGGACTCATACCGATTTATATCACGGTCAAATATGGAGAGTCTCAAGCCAACTCTTCGAGTAGTCATAAGACTCGGGGGCTACAATGACATGACTTGGGAACTCCGGGTCATTGGAGGGAATGATAACCCGCTTCCGGAGGACATTGCCCTATTGATGAAAATTTAAAGGCCGTCAGAAAATTGTCGGTTCAAAATAAAGATTCCGGTTTAAAATCCGGTTCAAGAGACATCTCTCTCCCGCAAAGCTTGGAAACTCTCAAATCCGGTTCAAACATTCGGCTCAAGGTAAATTTGTCTCTTACAAAGCTTTTAAGCTTTCAAATCCGGTTCAAACGCCCGACTCAAGGATAATCTGTCTCCCACAAAGTTTTGAAAGTTTTCAAAACTGTTTTAAAGTTCCGGTTCAAAAAGAATCAATCTCTCACAAGATTCGAGTTCTCGGAAAAATTAAAGGTTGCGAAAGAGAATTTGCTGCCATGATGCGTGGTTCAAACATGGGTGTCCTGCCTTATGGGCTCATCTTCATATGATTACTTGGGGGCTTCCTGTTCAAACATAGGTGTATTCACCAAAGAGAACATGGCGTTACTACCCTCTTTATGCGGCTATCAAGACAATATTATTATCAGGGGCCAAAGAGACTTTGTTGCACACCACAACTCAAACATAGGCACCCGGCGAGCACAGCTCAGAAATATATCACATGGGGGCTTCTGCTTGCAAAGCGGAGTCCTATCCATTAATTCGGCTATCACGCCACAACAAAGCTTGGGAGCTTCACACCCAAGGGGCCAAAGAGAGTCTTGTTGCTACGCACAACTCAAACATAGGCACCCATTGAGCACAGCTCACAAAGTTACTTGGGGGCTCTTTGTGTAAAGTAATAAAGAGTTTGAAAGGACCCTTGTAATTGGGTATCAACCCACGGCTTGGAAGCCTGGTGTATTCACCTAAAACCCTGGGTTAACCTGCCTTCATCAAGTAAGCCACTCCTATCCAGGTAATCCTGGCATGACCCGCCGAATGTTTGACAAGTTACTCTTATACAGACCCTGAACTTGTCAAAGTTAAAACGATGATTGGTTAGTTGGAGGCCCATCTTAAAAGGCTTTGTCACATGGTTTAACTCAGCGGCCTGGCAGCCCACGAAAAGCCTCGAGTTTGGGCCTGGCAGCCCTTGAAAAGCCTCGACTACAAGTTTTTTCATTTGCTTTTTGTCAAAGTTTCTTCTCCTTTGATAAGGTTTTAAGGTAAACCGGCGTCCATTGACCCGGCCAGACTATAAGTCATTTCATCAGTCCGGTGTTTCTTAACCCGGCACAAGCTTTCAACTATCAGTTGTTAGTACAAACTCAATTATAAACCAGAGTTCTCTTAGCCCGGTCTGGCGTTGACTATAAGTTGCCAGGATGATTATCCGGTGTTTATTACAACCCGACACGGTTTTATTACAAACCGGCAAAATATGACAGGAGTTATCATACTCAAGATTTGGGTTATCACCCTTACTAAAAAAAGTTGGTAAACCAACGATGTGATTCAATGTCACAGGTATGATCTATTTCATATTTGATTATTCTTAAGTGCGGCCTTGGTTATAAACCCGGGTTATATGTTGGGCATTATGACCCGTCCGGCGGTAAACCTCCAGGACACTTTAAACTTGTTGTATGCAGAAACAGGTTGAATAAAGCATAATTACAAATCACCAGTGTTTATTGACCCGGCCTGGCTTTGGACTATAAGTCGCCAGTATATATTTGGATTGCGCCATTGGAATTATGCGCTTATAAATCATTGGGTATATTATTCAAATAGCCAGCATGGCTGGATTTTTATTATGGTTATCAATAACCAGTATTATGATTAAGGTTTTCAAAGTCGCTTTAGCGCAATGGCTATCATATTATCAATAGATATGATTTATTCTACAATTGAAGGAATAGTCCCGAGTTGCTGTAGGCTTACGACCCGGCACTTGGGGGCTACATTATTTTAGTTGAAATTACATCAAATACACAAGTCTCATGTCGCTGCAAGCATGCACCATGACACTTGGGGGATAATGCAAAGTCATTTTTTGCTCACCTTATTGAAGACCCGACTCATCACATTGTAATGAGCCGGCCCTTGGGGGCTACCAATTGCCTCTGTCAACAATTTAAGGTACAAAGCTTTTTATCCATTACACTGAAGGGTCCACTGCTTAGTTGGTAAAGCACAAGGCTCTTAACCTTGTGGGCGTGAATTCAAGCCCCATGATGGGGGTTACATCATATGATGTTATTTTCATTGAAGAATATATCAAAGTCCCAGCTCAATATTATCTTACTGAGCCGGCCCTTGGGGGCTACACGTTGCTTTCAAAGTTTACAAGATTATATTTACAAAGTCCCTGCTCATTATTGCATAATTACCCGGCCCTTGGGGGCTACACTGGTTGAAGTTTTTATGAGCATCAAGCAATTACAAGTCCCAGGTTGCTGCAAGCATGACAACCCAGCACTTGGGGGCTACATATGTGGAATACTCAATTCTGACTAGTGATTGAGATGAACAACCTGGATTTCTTCAAGATTGTGATATTTATATTGAAGCAAGTCTTAAGATGTTGCTATGCTACCTTCTTAAGACATGGGGGCTACAAGTGATAGGCATATAAGAGGTATATTTTCAAGCTGGATATTAACTACAAGTATGACCCGGTGCTATCAATATTTATAAACCGGTGATCTTGGCAATGATAAACCGGCAAGTTTTACATTCTTAAACCAGCTGAAGATCAGATGAGGATTTCAAGGACCAATATTTTTGTTAAGTCATTGGGAGTTGAGTCAAAGAAGTTATTCGTCACAATATTTCTCTGTGACAAACCAATGTCAGCAAATTGATTATGAAGCTGGCCTATTAACCCGGATTTTCTAGAAGGAAATGACAAGGATTTAAAGATGTGCAGGATCAGTTTAACATGGATAAATCCAAATTAAACTGGGGGCTAATGTCGGGGATATACCCCGCGGTATGACCCGGCTGGAGTTGTAAACCGGCTGGGACTTGGTAAACCGGCGGAGAGTTAAGACAGAGAGTCAAGACAGATGGCTAAGACAGACGGTAAACCGGCTGGTGGTAAACCGGTAGATAGTTAAGACAGATGGCTAAGAAAGACGGTAAACCGGTGAGTGTTAAACCGGCAGAGTTAAGATAGATGGTAGCACCGGCAGGTGTTAAGTCAATCATAACCCGGCAGACAATGTTAAACCGGCAGACAATGTTAAACCGGCAGACGTTAAGAAGCCCAGGAAGGGAAGTCAAAATAGTTTAAGTCTTAGTCTGAGATGGACTCTACATGTAACCCGCTCCTTTAACTTATATAAGGAGGGGCAGGGCTCCCCAAAGAGGGACAAGCAAACAACAATCTCTAGGGCTAGACACAATTAGAGGAGAGCCGGTTTACGGCGACTCCCTCATGATGATAATGAGATCTAGCCTCAAACAGCATGTAGGGTTATTACCGGATGATGTTTCCCGGGGCCCGAAGCTATCTAAATCCTCGTCTTGTGTTGTGTTTCTCGATTCTGCTCAACCCCTCTCAAGCCACCACATAGATGTGTTGGCCTCACGACTAAGTCCTTCCGCTAGGACATCTGACGTGACAATTCCACGACAGGACCTAAGCAGGCAACCAAGGACACAGATTTGAATTTTCAACTAATTTATATGCATTACAACATGTGCCTATAGTTCAAATTTGAATTATGCACATGAATGCATAAAAAACTCAGTTAATGTATAAAAATGTCCAAGCGAACCTCAAAAAATCCCAAAAATTGACACAACACTCCTGTTGTTCTATGTTGACACTAGGAAAAAATTTGAAATCGAGAAGAGGCAACGAATATCATTTCGTCCAGAAAGGTGAAACGTTCCCTACCGAAACCCTCACACCTGTTGTGAGAAGCTCTGGTTTATGAGAAGCTTATACCCAAACCTGCCCCAAATGGGACAAAAATTTTACCACGGCATGTTGATGCCGCTCCATGATAGCATGCCAAGTTTCATGAATTTCGGACGAATTTTGGATTTACTAGAATTACAAAAGCAAGTACGTCGATGTTTGCCGGAAAGCCACGGTGCCGTGGTGTTCGAATTTCATCCCCATTTCTTGCATGGGAGATAAGCAGAAACCCATGGACACATATATGATTTTACAACCCATGTTGGTGCATCGGAGCATGTGCATGTAGTTTAATTTTGAATTGTGCACCTGAAATGGCTAGAAAACCAATTTAATATATACAATGTTCAAACGAACCCTGAATAATTCCAATTCTATTAGGACACACATATAGTTGCATGTTCACTCTAGATAAAAGGTCTAGCCATTCAAACACCGTCCATTACCGCTGTGACCCCATTATGTAATTCAAATCAAGATGAAAAATCAAGTAGATCGCACACAGTTTATTATCACCAACCGTGTGAGATGCAACACAAAATATCCTGGAGCACCGTCAGTGTATAGTACGCCTATGGCTTACGTGAGAAGGTGTGTCAGCTACAGTCCACAACCGGCGTCTCAAGCACACTAGCTCGCTCCCCAAATATCATTTCACTGTTCAATCATCACCGGTGAAAGATGGGCACGTGGACCCGCATCATGAGGGCAACTTCGGTGGCCCACTCCGTCGAGAGCGTGGCTGCAGCCACCATGCGTGTGCCAACAAGGTGCATGAGTGTGGCCGCAATCTGTGACCGGGCGGCCATGGCAGCCCAAACGGCCATTGTTGCTTCTCAGGTGGCGGCAGCAACATCTGGCTTGGGGATAACAACTAGCGAGAGCGGCACAGCAGTTGCCCGTTCCACAGCGGCAACCTTAGCCCTGATGGAGGCCGCCCACGCCCAGCTCCTAGCGGTTACCGTACAAATCGAACGAAGCTTCTCCGACAATGGTCGGCAACCCACAGCCGAAGAGCTGGCAATCGTCGAGAGCGTTCGAGCATACAGCCGTTCCTCCGCCGCATACCTTGCAACGACGGAGCCGGTCCAAGCCCAGATCGCGTCCGTCCACGCCCATATCGTGGCGGCCTTTTCCAAAGAGATGGCAGACACGGATGGCGAGATGCTTGCCGAGTATGGTGCGGTTGATGCCATGGAGCCCCTTCCCAGGAGACCGTCGGGCGCGAGCTAGACATGGAGGCGGCGGCGGAGATTGACGAGCACCAGCCGTAGTAGTACTCTTTGTTTTGTTTAATTAAGAGCGTCGGTCTTTAATTTGTTATAGTAATGCTTAGGTCAGCTAGCTCTATTTAATTGCTGAACTTGCTCGATTAAGAAGTGTGGGTGTGCTGTAGTCTCCTTTGTGTACCCAAATTATGCAATGACATGGATGACCACTGTAACCATGGAAATTCAAACCAATTTTTTTCACATTCAAACTCATCACACACGGGTTAAGCTATCTGAATCATTTTGATGTTCACATATCATACACCGTTCTGAATAAGGGACCGTGTTTGATGACACTTTGCGCGCTAGTTTTTTCGCTGAAGTGATTCCAAATTTTCGGCTTCTGCGGAAATATCTACCTCCCCGCCCTTCCCCCTTACTAAAAGTCACATTTCCCCTATTTCCGCCTTCCTTTCCAAGTTGAAACCTTCACTCCTTGCTTGCAGCGCCGCCTCCTCGTCGGCGACCCTCCTTCACGCTGCTCGGCCTTGTCTATCCAGGCAGGTAGTCCACACCCGACCCCCATCCTCCTCCTCCTCCTCCCACATCCCACATGCCCCGCCCGCTGGTGCGAGCGCGACACCTTCCACCCAAATCACCGACCCCTCCACCAAATAAGCGCAACTCTAAGCCATGGTGCACGCAGTATACCCAGGATCTCAAGGAGCATTTGGCAGTGGAGAAGCAAATCGCGGCCGCACGCGCAGATGAGGTCGCGATGGCTGCCATTCGTGCTGACCCCCAGATCTTGGAGGAGCACCTTACCATTTTCTAGCTATGCCTATTAAGCATGCTCGATTTACTCGTTGCGTGTGCTGCTCCTGCCTCTCATTCACAAATTCTAGTGAATTGTGCTATCTAATTTTACCATGCAATCTGTTGCTCTAGTGTATATGTTATATATGCCGTGCAATGTGGTGCTCACTTATTAACTGTTTTGTTAATTAGTTGTCATCTTCAGTTAACTGTTTGGTTCAATTCTGCAAATGTGATGTTCAATTCTTCAGGCTACAATTTTGTATTGTCTTCCATGTGAGAAATAAATCAAATTTATCTTTACAAAATACATGAGAAACGAATACAATTGCTATATTTCCAAGTTATCAAGTATGCTTGGTTTGGTTATACATTGTGCAATGTGGTGCTCAGTTAACGTTTGGTTCATTTGTGTTGTTGTGTTTAATTAACTATTTGGTTCAATTCTGCAATGCGATGTTCAATAGTTGTGGGTGCATCCTGTTATTGTATACCATGTGAGGAATAAATTGAATTTGGCTATAGTAAATACATGAGAAGCAAATACAATTGCTACAATTGGCTCTTCTATTAGGAGTATGTTATATTGTGCAATGTGGTGATCGGTTAATGTTTGGTTCATTTGTTGTGGTGTTTAGTTAACTGCTTGGTTCAATTCTGCAATGCGATGTCCAATTGTCGTTGGTACAATTTTGTATTGTTGTGCATGTGAGGAATAAATTGAATTTGGCTGCACTTAATACATGAGAAACATATACAAGTGCTATATTTCCTAATTCTTAATCATGCTTGGTTTGGATAAATGGGTTTTCCATGTGGCTTGAATTAATCTGATGAATCTGCAATGTGCTTCTTTTTCATCAACATATTTTACTGATAGCATGCGAACCCTTACTTAACCTGATGACTAACTACCTTATATGTGTTGCAGGGAAACAATGGGAAGCACTAAGGTTTACAATCGAGGTTAGCACATGCATGGTCCGTTGTCTAATAGCACATTATTGTGCACTTGCAAGAACCATTCTAATATTTAGGTTTTTAACAATTTGGTCTTCCACCTGTAGGTCCTGCTATCAGAGGTTTTGACCCACTGTTCGACCCTTTTTGCATATGGGGAAATGAGTTGTCCATGAATATCAATCAAATCAAGAAACTAAGAAAGATTGTTAGGATAAAGAAATTAGCGACAAAAAACAACAAGATCTTTGTCTGCACAATGAAGAAGACATCAGTTCACTACAAGATGGTACTAACTATTATACCTTGCCTTTTTTTATTCCTTTGCCCCATTTCCAATATAGAGAAGATATTTATGCACATCCTTGTTTGCAGGTCTTTCCAAAGCAGTTCATTGATGATTACCTCTCAAACCACCTCTATGGTCAGGAGGCGAGGAAGGTTTTCTTACAACACCCACGGTTCAACATTGAAGTGTTCCCGAAGAGGACGAAGGACAGACGGTCAATCATCCACAGGCACTGGCCTAAAGTTGCAAAGACCTTCAACATGAATGAAGGCTCAATATTCTCCTTCCGCTTCAGCAATTTTCCAGATGAGATGCATCTGTTTATATACCATCTATGATGCTAATTTCGAAAGGTTCTACATGTTGCATGTGAAACTTGGTACTGGTGCAGTTGTGTAATGGGGTAGCTAAGTGCTGAAGTTATATCATGTTGTACTCTGATGTATTTCAATTATGAAATTCTGCTTCCTTAATATGGAAATGAAATATATTGTGTGCTTAATATGAATGTCAATTAGATTAATAAATGGATTATTAATATTAGGGCAATTAGCCTGCTAATTGGGTTTTGCTATTGCAAACGGTTATTGAAAAAATACCATGGACGATGACCTCAGGTAACGCACCCAGTTTCTAGGAATAAACCTTGTTGGATCAATGAACGATCACACATGACTTTCTCTTGAAAACTGTTTGCGTTAGGCCACCTTCCGCAAATGTTTACCACATCAAAACTGTGTGTGATGGACAACCTTTGCCACACAGTTTCTTCTGCGGACCGTGTGTGATACATTCAATAACGCAAACGATTTAACTGGAAAATTTGTGTGTGATGTACCTGTGAACGGAAACATTTTCCTTGGAGCGACTATGTGGGATGTACATACGAATGGAAAGGTTTAGCGGGGACTGACTGTGTGGGATGTACTTGCGAACAGAAACAATTTCGCTTGTATAATTGTATTTTTAGCTCTACTATACGTATTTCTGTATTTCAGCGCTCGCCGTTCGCACACGATCTCATTTTGCCGAGCGTGTGTGCCAGGAGGGCTGACGGTGTCCTGGACTAGGGGGTACTCAACACGTCATCTCCCGATCTGATAGATTGGGCCGAGGACCCCGGTGGCCGTATACTCATGGGTCAGTTCGGACAACTGCCGCATGCGAGGAAGATTCCACAAGACTTGGCGATCAAGACAAGGACTTCTCCCCACCGACGTATTTGGCTAGGACTCTTGTTAACCTAGGCCTCGGGTGCATTATATAAACCAGGGCCAGGCTAGTCGATAGATCATATATATACAGAACAACAATCATACCATAGGCTAGCTTCTAGGGTTTAGCCTCTCCGATCTCGTGGTAGATCTACTCTTGTACTACCTGTAAGTGCATCTAGTGCCACCCCTAGTTGGTTTTGGAGTATTGACAACAAACCTAGTTGAGGGACTAATGTGTTTGTGAGAATTGCAGGATAACACAGGTAGAAGTCCCTCATTGATTCGGTTTTCCTACCAGAGATGACCCCTAAAAATGTATGAAGACATTGAAGTCAAAGGTGGTATATGAAGATATTCACATTGAAGACTATGACAAGAGAAGACACCACATGAAGCCTATGGAGCTCGAAGACTTAGATCTTTCGTAGTTCTTTTTCTTTTGTGTTGAGTCATAGGAACCACCGTACTGTTAAGTGGGGTCCAAGAGAACCAGTCAGAATGACTGAAGTGATGCCTAACCAAAAACACCTATGTCTTCAAGTGAAGACTATGAGAGCGAATCTTGTCCAGAGTCGGACAAGTCAACTTTGCTTGTAGCCCAAGTAAAGTTGTTGTGTGAGTTTGAAATCTGACCATTGGAACACGTATCAGTTCCTTAGTGACCCAGGGTCATTTCGGACAAATCAGGTCGGGTTGCCAAGTGGCTATAAATAGCCCACCCCCCACAACCATAAACGGTTGGCTGCTCAGATTGAGAATACGGCTTTTGTCGTTTGAGAGCAACCCACCTCGAAGCCTTTGAGAGAGAATTCCTTGCGAGGATAAAGCCCTAACCACCCAGAGCCAGAGAGAATTGGGCATCACTTAAGTCTTCTTGTCTGTGTGATCTGAAGACTTATTACATTTGAGGACTGTGCATCCTCCAGCCGGTTAGGCGTCGCGTTGTGAGCATCCAAGAGACATTGTGGATTGCCGGTGAACGAAGTCTGTGAAGGTTTGGGAGTCTACCTTGAAGACTTACCAGAGTGATTGGGCGAGGTCTGTGTGACCTTAGCTCAAGGGGAATACGGTGAGGACTGGGTGTCCTAAGCTGCGTGTTCAGGACTGGGTGTCCGGGACTGTGTGTCCTAAGGTTTAAATACCTAGCCGCCCCAACCAGACGTACAGTTGTCACAGCAACTGGAACTGGTCCAACAAATCATTGTCTTCAACGAGTCACTGGTTTCATCTTCCCTTCCCTTTACTTACTGTTGCTCCTTGTGAAGTCATTGTATGTTCGCACTATCTTTTGTCTTCACTGAGTGACTGCATGCTCTGTATGGCTTCATAATATCTTCCTACCTGATCCTTACTGCATTGCTGCTATTAAGTCATTGTGCTTTCACTTCATTGAATACTTGACTATGGCTTGTCTAGTGTAGTCTACCTTCCGCTGCACGGTAATAGGTTTATTTCTATCGTTTGTCTTCATAACTTCCACGTTTTGAAGACTTTCATAAAATCGCCTATTCACCCCCCCCCTCTAGTCGATATAACGCACTTTCAATTGGTATCAGAGCTAGGTGCTCCCTTGTTTTGTGTGATTCGGTTTAACCACCTGGAGTTTTAGCTATGTCGATTGCAGGGATAATTAAAGTCTCCGCTGCCTGCCCCGTCTTCGATGGAACTGAATATCCTTACTGGAAGAATAAGATGCGCATGCATCTTGAAGCCATTGACGTCGACCTATGGTATGTCGTCGAGAACGGCGTTCCCAAGGCTGGAGAAGGTGTCACTGCTGCTGACGTCAAGAAATTCGTTCAACTGGACTCTACTGCCAAAAATATCATCTGTGGTCATCTGACCAAAGGACGGTATGGCCGTGTGAGTGCTTTGAAGACATCTAAGCTAGTCTGGGACTGGCTCTCCAAGGTCAATGAAGGCATCTCAACCCAGAGAGATCAGAGAATCAGTGTCCTTCGCAACCTCTTCAACCGCTTCAAGCAAAATGACAATGAGAATGTCCAGCACACATTTGACCGACTCACTGACATCACAAATGAGCTTCAAGCCCTCGGTGCTACTGAGATCACCAAACATGAAGTCGTCAAGACACTACTGAGATCACTTGATAGTTCGTTTGACATTCTAGCCTTGATGATTCAAGAACGTCCTGATTTCAAGACACTCCATCCATCTGACATACTTGAGAGGCTCAACACACATGAGTTTCAGCTTTATGAGAAAAGAGATATCTACGGTCTAAACTATGGGCGAACTCGTGCCTTGAAGGCAAAAGCTGTTTCCTCATCTGAAGAAGAATCTGACAGCAGTTCTGATGATCCTGAAGACATTGGAAGGGAACTTGCTATGCTTGTGAAGAAGTTCCAAAAATTCACCAAGAAGAAAGGCTTCAGAAAGTCTTCCCGATCAAGCTCAAGGAATGATGAAGCTTCTGCTCACAACTACAAGAAGAAAACATGTCACAAGTGCAAGAAACCTGGCCACTTCATCTCTGAGTGTCCACAGTGGGACAATGAGAACAAAAAGAAGAAGAAGAAGAGCAAGGAATATGACTCTGACGACAAGAAGAAGAAGAAATACTCAAAGTCTTCGTCCAAGTCTTCCTCAAAGTCTTCATCACACAAAAAGAGCTCATCTGGCAAGGCACGTGCGTTTGTTGGCAAGGAAATGGACTCAGAGGAGGATTCCGCTTCTGAGGAGGCGGAGGTGGAGTCTGAGGAGGAGTCCGATTCAGGCGTCGCAAGTCTGGCTACAGCATATGTTGCCAAGTCCATCTTCAATACTGAAGACAATGACCTCGTCACCGACACCGATGCAATTGACAAGGACTACTCCGCTTCTACCTACCGCTTCATGGCACGCGGTGCCAAGGTAAATACACGCACTACTCACTATCAAACATCTAGTGACGATGACTCTGATTGTGATTCAAAACCCAGCTACAAAACACTTGCTAAAATTGCAACTGAACAACAGAAAGCTATGGAACATATTCAAAAACTGTTAGACAGAAGCGATGATCTGTTAGGTGCTAAAATGACTCGATCTGAATCCTTAATTGAAGACATAAAAAATCTTCACGTTAAGTATCAGGAACTTGAAAGTCGTCATGAAACTCTCTCAACAACTCATGAAAAGCTTTCCTATGATTATCTTCAAAGGAAGCAAGATCTTGAGAAATTGAGAGCGGCTCATGAAGATCTTCAAAAGGAAAACGAGTCACTTCACTCCAAACAGATCAGTCCCGCTTAGGAAGGATTTGAACCACCATGTCTTAAATGCATTGAGCGTGATAATGCTACTTCTGTTGCTGAATGTTCTACTGCTACTACTGTTGCAATATCTTCAACTATTGATGTGGTAACTAACCTCTCTACTGAGGATACCACTGCTATTGCTGATGAGAATGCTAGGTTGAAGACATTGCTTGAAACAGGGATGTACAAAAGTCTTAAAGGGCATCAGACACTATGTGATGTCCTCAAAAAGCAGATACTGAACCGAAACCCAAGGAAAGAGGGTGTTGGGTTCATAAGGAAAATGAATGCTGATGGCTCTTACTGGAAACCTGAGCAGTACCCCAAAACCATGTGGGTTGCTGCAAAGGAACCTTCAGCAGACCCATCCAATCTATCAGGCTTCACTTGTGCTAACTCCATTATCATTGATGAATCCTTTGATGCAAACTATATACTGTTTAAGAATCAGAATGGTGAAGTGTTTGCCAGGTACATTGGTACTAACTGCAGGAATGGACTGCCTATGAAGAAGATCTGGGTTCCGAAAAGGTGTCTGGAGAATCTTCCTGTGAATGTCATCATGACACCTCACGTGAAGAAGACAAACCTCAGACCAAAGGCTTCATACGGTCCAAAGGCTTCATACAGACAGAGGACTCACCTGAGTCGCACTAACGCAAATGTTTTGCAGGGAAACCATACTCAGGCATATGAATATGAGAGCGGTTCATCAAACCGCCACGTTCATAAGACCAAGAACTATTCTGCTTATTCTTATGAGTACTATTGTCCGCCTGCAAGACTGTTTGCTAGGGATCCAAAGCCAAAATTCTCAGATGCTGCACTTAGACTCATTGCTTCTCAGCCACCCTTGAAGATGTGGGTGGCTAAGAAAGCTTAACTCTCTTTTGCAGGGAAAGGTCTCCAGCAGAAAACCAAAATCGTCTAATGCCATTGCTGGGGACCTTAAACATCTTGTAGGGCGCAAGATCAAATGCCCGAATGGTCTTACTATGTACTTCGTTCCTGAATCGCTTGCTACTCTCCCTATTAGTCCTAATCTGGATCTAAGCTTTCATAACCCACTGGTTCGTCAAATGTTTTTGCTTCACAATGCTCTTGGTGAAGCCTATCCCCCTAACTGCACTGTAGGGTACGACACCAGCGTCTTCAGAATGGATTATTGATAGTGGGTGTACAAATCGCATGACTGGCAAAAGAAGTCTTCTTATGGACTCAACCTTATGTCCATCCGACAAGAGCCACATCACATTTGCTGACACTGGTAAAAGTAAGGTATTGGGTCTAGGTAGAGTTGCAATCTCAAGGGATCAACACATGGACAAAGTCATGCTTGTTGAATCCCTTGGCTTCAACTTAATGTCTATCTCAATGCTTTGCGATTTGAACATGATCGTAATATTTGGGAAATATCGTTGCCTTGTACTAATGGAATCTGACAAGTCTCTAGTGTTTGAAGGGTATCGAAAAGATGATCTGTATGTAGTAGATTTCTCAGTAGGACCACAGCTTACCGTATGTCTTCTAGCAAAAGCTTCAGAATGCTGGATCTAGCATCGGAGGCTTGGGCATGCTGGCATGAGGAACCTCCACACCCTTGCAAAGAAGAAGCATGTCATAGGCATCGAGGGCGTCAAGTTCAAGAAAGACCACTTATGTGGTGCCTATGAAGCAGGGAAGATGACGAGGGCCAAACATGCTTCGAAGACAATCATGACCACTACTCGACCCTTCGAACTGCTTCACATGGATCTTTTTGGTCCCACTCATTACTCAACTCTTACTACTACTACATGCCTTTATGGCTTCGTTATTGTTGATGATTACTCTAGATACACTTGGGTGCACATAATCCTAAACAAGACTGAAGTGCAGGATGTCTTCAGACGTTTCGCCAATCGAGCTATGAACAATTATGGCACCAAGATAAAGCACATCTGAAGTGACAATGGCACTGAATTCAAGAACACTGGCCTTGATACATATCTTGATACCTTGGGCATCACACATGAATTCTCAGCCCCGTACACGCCACAGCAGAATGGCGTCATCGAACGCAAGAACAGAACACTCATTGAGATGGCCAGAACGATACTAGATGAATACAAGACCCCAAGAAAATTCTGGCCTGAAGCCATTGATACTGCATGCCATACAATCAATCGTGTTTATCTTCACAAGCTTCTGAACAAGACATCTTATGAGCTCCTTACTGGCAAGAAACCAAATGTCAGTTACTTCAGAGTATTTGGCGCAAGGTGCTGGATCAAGGACCCACATCACACCTCAAAGTTTGCACCAAAAGCACATGAGGGTTTTATGCTTGGATATGGAAAGGATTCACACTCCTACAGAGTCTTCAATCTCTTTCATTACAAAGTGGTTGAAACAGTGGATGTGCAGTTCGATGAGACCAATGGTCCACAAAGAGAGCAACTGACAAATGTGCTAGATGAAGTTCCATCCAGTGAATCAATCAAGCTAATGGGAACTGGAGAAATTATACCTTCTGAAGCTCATCCTGAAGAAGAACTTATCATCTCAGCACCTGATCAACATGAAGACAATGCTCAGCCTGAAGACATTCCTTCTAACAACGACAATGATCAGCAAGAGCAAAGTCTTCGCCCTGTACATCCTCGCATTGCCAATGAAGTGCAGATTGAAAGAATAATTGATAGCATCAATGCACCCGGTCCACTCACTCGTTCAAGGGCAACTCAGCTAGCAAATTTTTGTGGGCACTTCGCATTCGTCTCAATAACAGAACCCAAGAAAGTTGAAGAAGCCTTCATGGAACCTGAATGGATTCAAGCCATGCAAGAAGAGCTTCAACAGTTTGAGTTGAATAATGTATGGGAACTAGTTAAGCGTCCTGATCCACGAAAGCACAATATAATAGGCACCAAATGGATATACCGCAACAAGCAAGATGAGCATGGTCAAGTTGTCAGAAACAAAGCTCGTCTCGTTGCTCAAGGATATACTCAAGTGGAAGGCATTGACTTCGATGAAACATTTGCTCCTGTGGCTAGACTTGAAGCCATACGCATACTGCTGGCCTATGCAAATCATCACAACATACTTCTATATCAAATGAATGTGAAGAGTGCTTTTCTCAATGGCAAGATTGAAGAAGAAGTGTATGTTGCACAACCGCCTGGCTTTGAAGATCCAAAACATCCTGACATGGTATACAAGCTCAACAAGGCACTGTATGGCCTCAAACAAGCCCCTCGGGCCTGGTATGACACACTCAAATACTTCTTGAAGAGCAAAGGCTTCATATCTGGTTCCCTAGACCCCACTCTCTTCACGAAGACATATGATGGTGAACTGTTTGTGTGCCAAATATATGTGGATGACATTATCTTCGGCTGCACCAATCAAAAGTACAGTGAAGAGTTTGGATATATGATGCAAGAGCAATATCAGATGTCCATGATGGGAGAGCTGAAGTTCTTCATCGGTCTTCAAATATGACAACAACGCAACGGCATCTTCATATCTCAAGAGAAGTATCTCAAATATTGCCTGAAGAAGTTCGGTATGCAAGACTGCAAAGGCTTCACAACACCAATGCCAGCCAAACATCATCTGGGTCCCGACGACAATGGTAAAGAGTTCGATCAAAAGGTATACCTCTCCATGATTGGTTCTTTACTTTATCTATGTGCATCTAGGCCAGATATTATGCTTAGTGTTTGCATGTGTGCTCGATTTCAAGCGGCACCAAAGGAGTCGCATCACTTAGCTGTGAAGCGAATTCTTCGATATTTGGCTCACACCCCAACTCTAGGATTATGGTATCCAAAGGGCTCAGAGTTTGATCTGGTTGGATTCTCGGATGCTGATTATGCTGGTGACAAAGTTGATCGTGAGTCTACATCAGGCACATATCACTTTCTGGGACGATCACTTGTATATTGGTCTTCAAAGAAGCAGAACTGTGTATCTCTCTCCACTGCTGAATCTAAATACATTGCTGCTGGATCTTGCTGCGCTCAGCTTCTGTGGATGAAGCAAACACTCAAGGACTATGGCATTCATCTGAAGCAAGTGCCACTTTACTGCGACAACAAAAGCGCCATCAAGATCGCCAACAACCTAGTTCAGCACTCGAAGACAAAGCACATTGAAATTCGTCATCACTTTCTTAGAGATCATGTCGTGAAGGAAGATATTGATATCATACACGTCAACACTGAAGAGCAATTGGCAGATATCTTCACCAAGCCCTTGGATGAGAAGAGATTTTGCAAGTTACGGTGTGAGCTAAATATCCTGGAATCCTCAAATGTCCTGTGATCAGGCACACATCCTAACCCTTATGCATATTGATGACTTAGATGTGCAACACACGAAGTAAAGTATATCTTCAATCAATGAAGACATACATTCTAAGTGTGAATACATTAATGTGGAATTTGACTTCGGAGCACCACGATAATTGTGCGCCGTGTCTGGGTCTAATACTTCCTATACGGTGGATAACGCCACCACCAAATGTTCTATTTTGAAGTGTTTCACTCATGGCGTTATCTTGCAATGTCTTCACATTTGGTTTGGCTTCGATCTCAACATATCTTCATGATTATCTTCACTATGTTGATTATATATATATATATATATATATATATATATATATTAGTGTTCTGTCCTCTACAGCATTCACTTATAGCTATGTCTTCATTGTTGAATATTTTGAACTAAGTGAATGTGATCGGACCCTAACCTCTCTATGCTTTCTATCTCAAATTATATCTCTCCAAATCATATGCATTCTATTGAAACTGTTGAATGTCTTCTCTGCGTCCTTGTCAGCAGAAGATACAGAGACAACCATTAAGTCCGTTTTCAATGCTCATTCCTCCACATGAAGTAGGAACGACCACCCGACAATCAAGGCGTGCGTGGGACGTGGAACAAACCCCAAAATTCCGCATAATGGCCACATGTTTCTCAGATGCGAATCGCCAGGGGCACCTGTGTAATAGCGCAGTGCCACCCATGTACCTATAAATACACACTTCACAACGGTCATTATCTCTTCTTCCACTCTCGCACGAACCCTAGCGCCACCGCTAGCCCTCGACGACGCCGGTGATGAAGCGCTTCGCTGCCGCAACCTCTACGACGCCGTCTTCACGCCGACCGCGGACATCGGCCTCTCCGCCGTCGCTGTAGGTGTCCTCCGTCGCCAAGTTAGGGCACGGAAGATCGAACTGCTCGGCCTCATCTTCCACTTTGTCTAGCAGTTCTTAGTGTGGTAAATAAAACTTCCTTTCTACAGCATCGTTGATCCTATGGATTTGTCACTTTCTACCACAAGCAGTTTCTATTCACACAAGTTAGATCTCTCTCATACTGCATCTCATAACATGCCTAGTATATTCACTTATGCTTCACAAAGTAGTTAGATTCCTCACTTGTACTGATTTGTGGATTCGTACAAATCGGGAACCAACTCCTTATCTATGAGTGAATGTCTTCGCAAAATGAGGTCAATGTCTTCTAAACTGATTTATCTTCAAAATCTTCTGAGAATGCATATGACCTCTTCCCCTTCCCTCGCACCTTAATGCTGTCACAGGTACATGTCCATGGGAGAATCCTTTGGTTCTCATAGTCTGCATTCATTTGCAGAATTCTTACAGCATCACATTAATTCTCCCGAAGCCAGTTCCTGTTGGTCCAGCAAGCGAAAACCTTTGAAGCCTTTGAACGTGTTGAAGCCTTTCAAGTTAAAGTTTATGGCTTCAGAGAAAGCAGCAAGGAAGGGTGGCAGAAAGCGTCGTGGAGAAACATCCAGAGATCTGCCAGATGAACTCTCAGAACTGTACAAGATAGATCCTGAAGAGGATTACAATCAGCGCAAGACCCGAATCCAATGGATTCGAAGATATTGGGCAGAACAATGGTTCAAATACCGATTTGTAACCCAAGAATATGCTGAGAAAAATGCCATCAAGAGACCGTGGGGAGACATCCAATACAAGAATCTTGTACCCAGGTCCAGAGATGAAGCTATTGCTCAAGGCTTCTATCCCTGCATGGTCCGTGGGCCACAACCAACTGATGCACACCCATCGTCACTACTATGGTGTCGTGACGACAATCTGTTCAAGCGCAACTTCCAGTTTGCCCAGAACTCAGCGAAGCAGAACAAGAAGACTTTGGGGCTAGACTTCAACCCTGGTCCCTCAGCACCAAGGGCAGATGGCACACGAGATGCAGAACCCAATGTCATCGGTCCTTTCTCCAACCTTGAAGGCCTCGTCACCCGCATCTTAGTTCAAGGGACTGTAGTGAATGAGCTTGCAGCTGACGTTGTAGCAGAAGAAGCTCCTGTAGCGCCGAAGACAAAGAAGATGAAGAAGCCTAAAGCTTCAAAGCCTGCCCCCTCACCAAAAATCTCAAGGGCGAAGCCACTGGCAACTACACCTCCTGAAGACAGTGTGCAGTCTGAAAACTTATCTCGCATCTCCAAGCCCCAGAAAGTCAAGATGCCTCTGCCTCACACCGGACAAGAGCTAACTGCTGCTGTCATTCTGCGCAATGACGACATTGATCTGTCAAGTGATGAAGATCTAGCAGATGACGCTCTTGAGCAACTCATCAAGAGCAAAGAAGAAGCAGAAATCTTCAATGATCTGCCTCTCTTTGATGTGACCATCATCCACAACTTCATTGACGAGTGGTTTGACACGCCAAACATCAGCTTTGAAGATCTGCAACTACCAATTGGCCTCAGTGTCGCCTTCCAAGGCGCCATTGCTTCAGAACTCGCTATTGCCCAGCGCATTGTTGAACTGAAGCAAAAGATTGACTATGAAAAGGCTCAGTTCAAGAAGCATATGGCCAAGCTCAGCGTGCAGGAAGTGAAGAACTTCAAGAGTATGATGCATGAGCTCAAGGAAGCCTTTGTGAAGAAGCGTGCAGAAGCTCAGGGTTCGCGTGAGCGCATGAAGACTCGGGCTGACAGATGTGTGCAAGCCTATAATGAGGCTGAGAAGCGCAAGGCCCTTGGGCGTCCTGGCATCGACCCCAGGATGGCCGCAAAGAAGAAGAAGAAGCCTGCTACAGCTGAACCTGACGCACCAAGGCAGGAAGCAGTTCCTATTGTCTTCCCAACTAAAATGACTGGCTTGAAGCCAAAAAGCCGGTCAACAGCTTCAGAGCTCAAGAAGACAAGGACTGCTGAGGCTGAAGCTAGGAAGAGGAAACATTCTGAAGCCTCTCCAACTGCCCCCTCCAAGAAGAAGAGGAAGTTCAAGAAAGATCGGGCAGCTCCCACAGAGCCCTTGATAGTTGAACCCATTTCTATGGTCTATCCTGAAGCTGAACGCCAACTGACCATCCATGAGCCTGCTTCCACAGAGGCTCATGAAGCTGAAGACTTTCCAGCAGCAGATCCCATCGCTGCTGAAGACATTGGTCAACATGACAACGTAGAAGATGGTGCAGTCCTTCCTTAGAACAGCGAACTCATCAGCATTGGTCGTCCACTGACGCCAATTGCACAGGATGCTTCATGGGCGGATCACCCACAAGAGGAAGAAGACTTTGAGGCCCAGCCCACTCCAACTCCACAGGCGTCACCCGTGTTGCTCAGGCTTCGCAAAGGTCCAAGGCCTCAAGTCTCTGCTGAAGACAATCCGGCTGCATCAGCCGCGGAAGATGAAGTCCCACAAGTTGCCACTCCACTGTCCCACAAAGAAGTAGTTCTCAAGGAGAACGTGCCTGTGACCGACCCTCCAGCTCGTCAAGTGGAGGATGAAAATCTTGCAGCTGCCACAACCACCAATGAAGCTAATATGGAGCCCTCCCCAACGGAAGAAGAAGACAGCGAAGCCACTAATCCCGTCACTTCTGTTCCTGAGTCTGCTACCAGTCCCCAGTTCGACTATCATGTTGAGCACAGGCCTCAGGTACAGAAGCCAATCCCAAGATTGCCAAGGTTCCCAGGTCCTGCATCAGCACCTAGCTCCTTCAATATCAATGGCTTCAGGGCAGACAACACATTCTTCGATAGCTCTAGGAACCCCTACTCAAGGGAAAGGATATCATCTGATCGGTTCTGGAGCTATCCTCAGCGAAGCTATTACTCATGCATTCTTTACAACCAAGGTCGCATCTTCCCACACAAGTGCCTTGACATTGAAGCCATAGCTGGTCTGCCCTGTCTGGAAGAAGCTTTGGATTGCTTCAAGGAAGTTGGACTGCTGCCGTCTGTTACTGACCAAGAGCATCGGAATGAAGAGCTGCTGCTCCAATTCTATGCCACACTTCACATCCGCGGGTACAGCAGAGATCCGAAGACTTGGGTCCTGGAGTGGATGACCGGAAATGTTCATCACGAAGCCAATGCATTTGACATCATTGAGCTCACTGGTTTGCCCACTCCTGGCGATCTCTACGAGCATGGCTGTCAGCTGCATAGTGAAACTATTGAGAGCATCTTTAAGAGGCCGGAACCTGATATGAGTCAGATGCTCAGCATGATGAAGCCATTGCCCCAAGATGCTGCTTATCCAACAGAGTTCTTCGTTGAAGACCTTGAGTATCTGCCACGAACCATCTATCACATCATCAGGTGAACTCTCTGGCCCATCAAAGGGCACTCTCCAAATGCCAAGCTTGAGGGTGCAATGAAGACTTTGTTCTTCTATATTCTTCATGGAAAATGCTTCAATGCACAGGACTTATTCATCCGCCAACTTGCTGCATCAGGCTCTGATCTATTTGGCTTGAAGTTCTACGCCCCATGGATAATGCGGCTAATTAAACTTCACTCTGATATCTCATATCAGCCATCTGCTCGCAATCATAGGATTTTTCTGCCTGATGTGGATATCTCTACTGAAGCCATCTATCCTGAGCCTGCAAAGGAACCTCTAAGTCTTCAGAATGCAGAGCATCAGAGTTTCTCACAGAACATTGAAGGAGTTGAAGCAGTCACTCAGGTGTATCCTTTGGCTGGCACTACACGTGCACCACACCATGCGTCTACTGAAGCCACTGATAGTACAACTGCTCCAAGACCCAAGAAGCGCACTCGTGTTATCAATGACCGAGAGCTTCTTGTGGCTCTTCATCAGAAACAGGATAGGCATCATGACTGGCTGAAGCGTCAGATGAAAAGCCTCTTGGTGGAAGTTAATCGCATTCGCAATCTTGCCACCAAGAATGCTTTCGTTGCCCATGAAACCTGTCGCCGTACATGGAAAGGGATAACGATGATGTGTTCTGAAGATGATCTCCAAGAGGATGGCTTCACTGAGCGATTCAAGTTTGACTCCACACCTCCTCAAAGAGTTGTGCTGCTAGGAACTCCACCCCTTGGAAACTCTGAGTTCTCTTCATCTGCTGCAAGAGTGACTGCCAGAGTTATCGAGGATGAAGATGATGCTACTTCACCACCACCTCCTTCAGCACACGTCAACTCTGCACCAAGCTCTTCAATACTGCCAAACACCACCAACGACCCTGCTACTTCACCTACTCCACCTGGGAACGAGTAGATGCTCTATGTCTTCAAACCTTTTTGGTCCTTACTGACAAAAGGGGGAGAAGCATATGAGGTTGATAGTCTTCAAGCGGGTCCATATGGGCGGGTGCTTTATATTTTGCTTCGTGCTTACAACTCTCGTTTTGCTACATTTGGTTCTTTGAGTTGTAACACTTAAACTCGATGGTCGTCTGCTACTTATCTGCCACCTTGTTTTGCGATGATAAATTCCGCATGTGCGACGATAAATTCCGCACTTAGATCATTCTGCAGACGTCCATTTTCCATTATGCATGTCATTATCTTCATATACTTTCACATGCATAGTGGATTGTCATCATAAGTTGAAGTGGATCTCCACAAGTACAACCTGCCATGTGCATTTGCATTCCAAAAGCAAATTACCTATATGCACATCTTCAGGGGGAGCCCTTGCAACTTATGAAGACAATTCCTTATCCTTTACAATTTCATAGATTATATTCCCCGTTGAAAACTTCAACTAATTTGTCATCAATCACCAAAAAGGGAGAGATTGTAAGTGCATCTAGTGCCACCCCTAGTTGGTTTTGGAGTATTGACGACAAACCTAGTTGAGGGACTAATGTGTTTGTGAGAATTGCAGGATAACACAGGTAGAAGTCCCTCATTGATTCGGTTTTCCTACCAGAGATGACCCCTAAAAATGTATGAAGACATTGAAGTCAAAGGTGGTATATGAAGATATTCACATTGAAGACTATGACAAGAGAAGACACCACATGAAGCCTATGGAGCTTGAAGACTTAAATCTTTCGTAGTTCTTTTTCTTTTGTGTTGAGTCATAGGAACCACCGTACTGTTAAGTGGGGTCCAAGAGAACCAGTCAGAATGACTGAAGTGATGCCTAACCAAAAACACCTATGTCTTCGAGTGAAGACTATGAGAGCGAATCTTGTCTAGAGTCGGACAAGTCAGCTTTGCTTGTAGCCCAAGTAAAGTTGCCGTGTGAGTTTGAAATCTGACCGTTGGAACACGTGTCAGTTCCTTAGTGACCCAAGGTCATTTCGGACAAATCAGGTCGGGTTGCCAAGTGGCTATAAATAGCCCACCCCCCACAATCATAAACGGTTGGCTGCTCAGATTGAGAATACGGCTTTTGTCGTTTGAGAGAAACCCACCTCGAAGCCTTTGAGAGAGAATTCCTTGCGAGGATAAAGCCCTAACCACCCAGAGCTAGAGAGAATTGGGCATTACTTAAGTCTTCTTGTCTGTGTGATGTGAAGACTTATTACACTTGAGGATTATGCATCCTCCAGCCGGTTAGGCGTCGCGTTGTGAGCATCCAAGAGACATTGTGGATTGCCGGTGAACGAAGTCTGTGAAGGTTTGGGAGTCTACCTTGAAGAATTACCAGAGTGATTGGGCGAGGTCTGTGTGACCTTAGCTCAAGGGGAATATGGTGAGGACTGGGTGTCCTAAGCTGCGTGTTCAGGACTGGGTGTCCGGGACTGTGTGTCCTAAGGTTTAAATACCTAGCCGCCCCAACCAGATGTACAGTTGTCACAGCAACTGGAACTGGTCCAACAAATCATTGTCTTCAACGAGTCACTGGTTTCATCTTCCCTTCCCTTTACTTACTGTTGCTCCTTGTGAAGTCATTGTATGTTCGCACTATCTTTTGTCTTCACTGAGTGACTGCATGCTCTGTATGGCTTCATAATATCTTCCTACCTGATCCTTACTACATTGCTGCTATTAAGTCATTGTGCTTTCACTTTATTATATACTTGACTATGGCTTGTCTAGTGTAGTCTACCTTCCGCTGCATGGTAATAGGTTTATTTCTATCGTTTGTCTTCATAACTTCCACGTTTTGAAGACTTTCATAAAATCGCCTATTCAACCCCCCCCCTCTAGTCGATATAACGCACTTTCACTACCCATATCATCAATATTAATCAAGCAGGACGTAGGGTTTTACCTCCATCAAGAGGGCCCGAACCTGAGTAAAACTTCGTGTCCCTTGCCTCTGTTACCATCCAGCCTAGACGCACAGTTCGGGACCCCCTACCCGAGATCCGCCGATTTTGACACTGACATTGGTGCTTTCATTGAGAGTTCCGCTGTGTGATCGACAAAAGGATCGATGGCTCGCCTGCAGATCAACTGCGACTTCGGCATCTTCGTCACCAGCTCGTCTGGTCACCTTGGTTCGACTAAGAACTGCGCCCCGTGTTCGGATCACCATGTTCGGACGAGGTCCTTCATCAAACATCAACTCCGATCTCTATCAAGATCACGGAGGAATCATCCATGGAGCTCGGGGGCTTAACGTCAACATTGCCCTCAAGCGACTGTGCTATTTTTTTTGGATAGCGAACTCGTATCTGCTGCCACCACCTCCTCGAGTATCGCTTTAACGATCGCTTTGGTGGAATTGTGCGGAATTTAGTCTATAACAACCCTGGAAAATTTCGTCGAGTTCCGATGGAGAAATCTCTGGCAAACCATGATATACCGGAGCCCTGTTAAATCTAGATGGGAATTTGGATGAGTTTAGGGCGTGATGTCCAGCTTCTAGCTTAGACGTCCTTTGGAAGATCCAACCGTTGATCGGCTGCGGAATTCCTATATCTACCACCTCTCAAAATTTCAGCTCGATCCAACCGTCCAAACTCCGGGAACCTTCCGATTAGTGCATCACTTTTCGGATCTGTCTTCTGCGCGAAAATGAATCCGACCCAAGTTCATCTTTTTTATGAACGGGATTTCAGACATCCCTTTTGAAGGAAGTTTTGTATGGGGTATTGTGTTTTGTTCCCGAACACATCCCACTAACTTTAAGATCTTTTGAACATGATCTTCAACATCATGCTGGTGTCAAACCAGTCCGGCAATATTACTCCACGGCTGCCGACCTGCGCTAGACACGGCGTCACTTTGTTGAGCCGAGCTCAACTTCTTCGGATCATCATTTCGGCAAGCCGAACAAGAGTCCGACATCGTGAAGGATAAATCATCACCAACATCACTGCCCCACGGATTACACGGAGCGGGCATATCGGCATTGCCGCACGGTCGCTTCATCAAGCCGGCATCGACCACGTCACGACCTGCATCGACAGGGCTGTACTATTGCTTCTTCAAACTGGTGTCCATCACGCCGACCTACTTCGACTCATCGGTTGACATCGAGGCTTCGACATCTCGGCTGGACTGGGGGCTTCGCCATCTCTTCATCAACCTACTCCGGACACTTCGGCGTCACTAGCCGACCAGCTCCGTCATGTTAGCTGGGCCAAGGGCTTTGCCTCGGCGAGCCAACCTTCACCAGCATTGCCATGCCGTCGTTTTATCGCCCATCAGGTAATGGGTGTGCGGAGCGAGTCCCAATTTTGGGAATCACCTTCCTTCGGATTGCTACAACAGATAAACAAGGTCTATCAAATGGTGCCGCATTAACAACAGTCGCATGGTGGTTCGGTCAGTTTCCGTACGTAGTCTGGCGAACGCCGCATCCGGAGCTCGGACCGACCTGCGAATTCAGGCTTTGCCACGCCTTTACCGCATCACGCCGACGCCCTGCATCGACATTGACTTCGGCGCCAGGCCATATTTCTTTTATTACTCACTTTGCATAAATTATTTATTATGCAATGTTTTTTTAATTATCATTATTACTATTATCTCCGGTTTGCACTATTTTTTGTGCACAGGAAAATGATCCGGGGACTTCGGCGTCACTCTGCCGGTCTGCATTGACCGTGCTATGTCACCACTTCGGCGTGTTGAGCTCTCCGCTCCGCCACCTCGGGACCAGCTTGGGGGATGGAACCTTGCCCCGCATCAAGCTCGGACCGCGTCATCAATACCGAACACATTAACCAGCTAAGTCGATTTCATGCTCAAAGCTTTAATTTCTAACTTGTGTTCGGTTCGACCAAGCATTATACTTTTTTGGAAAAAAGTTGCTTGTAAAAAATTTCCTTGTCCAAACTTTGTTTGTGATGCATAAATTCAAATACCCAATTCATTTGGGGGCTTCCTTCATGAAGCTTTTCCTCTTGCATATGATTATACTTGTACGGCTTCGTTCCTTGTTCGTGTATTACGCCACAATATGCACCACATTGACTTAAGCGATTTGCAAGCTGGGTTGCCTCGCTCCTGTGTTTACCCCTACGTTCCCGATTGTTCGGCTAGGGAGTAAAGGGAGCACCTCTGCGGTTGTCACGATCGGGTCACCCGAGCCGGACCTCAGACTGGGTGAAGCCGAAAGCTAGCGCTCTTATAGTTTTCAATGATGGTCGGCACACAACGGAACTCATGAGTACAAAAAATCTATTGCACAAGTCTCATAATAACAATGAGCATCGAAGAAAGGTATCGGTGGGGGTACTATTTTCTTTGAAGATGCTTCTTACACTTCGCAGTAATATAGCATAAGTTCCCTGAGCGCGCTTTCTCTGTTACAGCCTTATGGCCTGATTGCCTGGTTATTGGAAACACCATCGATATTCTCGACCGTTGGAGTACATAACACTTTTCGGTCCTTGACCGAAGAGGGAGAAGCCGACGGTCGGTTAAGACGCGTTTAAAGTTCAGTTGAACATAGATATGATATAAGTACTTCGGTACATGCAATCATTCTTCTACCCAAGTCACTTGGGGGCTCTTAAGTTTATTTGAGCCGTTTTATAATAAGTGTTCTTCTTCTTAGTCGTTGCAAAGTTTCATTATTATTATTATTATTATTATTTATCACTCCTCTTTTCGACACGAGTGTGCGGTCACTAGCCGGGGAGCCTAATTTCTCTCTCAAAGCCGCTAGAGTTTAGTTTGCTAAACTGGCCTGATGAGAAGTACTCCGCCCTCGGGATAGGAGATTGAAGCCGTAGGCTGACCCGCTCAAAGTATTGAGATAGGATGTATCATGTAAAGCACGACAGAAGCACTTCTTTTTTCTAAGACCAATTTTCGGATTGGCACCGAACACTTGATCTTGTTCGGACGTCGTGTTTTTACTTACATTTCTTAGTTTTCCAAGCTTTTTGGCACTTTTAAACCATTTGTGCTTTTCCAGCATTAGTCTCGCAGTGCAACGCCGGACACCTTTAGGGATTCGGCAAAAACATTCTCAGATATTGCTATATATGCATCGGTTTCGAATTGTGTCTTCAGTCAATAGTTGGGTTGCCCGGCTCCTGCACTTGCTTCCTACATTCCGGTTTTTTCGGCTAGGCGTGCAAAGGGAGAACCACTGCGATTGTGCTTCTAGCTCACATGGTTAAGCACCTCAGTGGAGAAAGCCGAAAACTGACTGTCACAATAAGCGTAAACTGGTCAGCGATCTAATGACTATGTTAAATGACGGGCCGTTCATAACATTGGCCGAAGTGTTTACGGCTTGACCCCGACTGTCGCCGAACACTATCGGGGGATATTAACTGGCCTCCCAAACTAAATCCTCGATATTTTGCTCTTACATTAGAGCTGAGGTTTAATGATCATGCTCAGCATGACAACCCAAAGAAAGGAACCGATAGCGGGACTATTTTCTTTGGAAGACATTTCTTCTGTTAAACAGTAATATAACATATCTCTCTGTGTACCTTTGTTTATAAAACCGTATGGCCAGATTGCCTTGTTTGTTGTAAATCTTTGTCCTCATAAAGGCTTTATAAAGTAGGACAAACACTCCTCGGCTACTGGCCGAGGAGGTGGAAGCCGATGGTCGGTCAACAAAGTTTTGTACAATGTGGATCCGGGTATTAATGACGTAAAGTACTTGGATACATAGAGTCATTACACATAATTTGTGACTTTACTATGGATATTGATCCTTAATTCGGCCACCCGTGCCCGCATTAAGGCTCAGGGGCTACTGGGCTTCGGGCTTATTATTTACAAATATTAAAGGGGCACATCGATCCTCTGATCTGGTGTTGCCACCCGACCAGTGTCTTGGGGGCTACTGCATTGCTTGTCCAATGCAGAAAATTTTATGTGCAATATAGTCTCCGAGGAGATTTTGATCCTCAGGTTGGTCGGCCGCACCCAACCTGAGTCTCGAGGACTGAGCACGCCGCTTTTAGTGTCCCGAAGTATTCTGCCGAGCTTGGACTTGATTCTCAGGCCGATTTTGCAAATCAACCTCAGTCTCAGCAGCTACCGGGATTAGTGGTTTTACGTCATCCTTCAAGTGCATCTCGGGTTTTAGACCGATACACACCTTGAGGGCTACTGGCTATATATCTCGGCAGAGAATAAATTGCACCAATAAAAAATATCACAAAAATCGGCCCACATTCGGGGTGGTGCACCACCTCGGAAGCAGCCCGGCATAAAGCTCGGGCGCTAGTGGCTGGCTCCATAGAGGGCATTTCCGGCATTAAGCTCGGCTAAACTCCTTCAAAATTCTTTGAACCAAGGTGATTTACGACACCTCGGATATAGTCCGGCGTTGGAGCTCGGATATATAGTCCGGCGTTGGAGCTCGGATACATAGTCCAGCGTTGGAGCTCGGATATACAGTCCGGCGTTGGAGCTCGGATACATAGTCCGGCGTTGGAGCTCGGATACATTCCGGCGTTAGAGCTGGGAAGCGGTCCGGCGTTGGTGCTCGGTTGCAAAAGATACCTCGAATACAGTCCGGCGCTGGAGCTCGGACGCAAGAGGACGCTGCCGCCGGGAACAACTTCAAACCCGAGGTGTGGCATAAAAATAACAAGGCATTGATAAAGGCTGGAAACTTAAAGGGGCTCCTCGGATACCCGACGTGTAAACCAGTCGAATGCATTTCGGCGATCCTCAAGATCGAAGATAAAGAAGATTTGTTGAACCAGTTTTCAAGACCGATGACCAAAGATGAAGAACAGTTCGAAAGAATCAAGGAGTGTCCCCAACTTTAAGACCGGTTCAGGGGGCTACTGACGGTGTCCTGGACTAGGGGGTACTCAACACGTCATCTCCCGATCTGATAGATTGGGCCGAGGACCCCCGTGGCCGTGTACTCATGGGCCAGTTCGGACAACTGCCGCATGCGAGGAAGATTCCACAAGACTTGGCGATCAAGACAAGGACTTCTCCCCACCGGCGTATTCGGCTAGGACTCTTGTTAACCTAGGCCTCTGGTGCATTATATAAACCAGGGCCAGGCTAGTCGATAGATCATATATATACAGAACAACAATCATACCATAGGCTAGCTTCTAGGGTTTAGCCTCTCCGATCTCGTCGTAGATCTACTCTTGTACTACCCATATCATTAATATTAATCAAGCAGGACGTAGGGTTTTACCTCCATCAAGAGGCCCGAACCTGGGTAAAACTTCGTGTCCCTTGCCTCCTGTTACCATCCAGCCTAGACGCACAGTTCGGGACCCCCTACCCGAGATCCGCCGGTTTTGACACCGACATGGGCATATCCCTGATGGTTTCTGGGTCGTGTGGGAAGGACCCCCCTATCGCCCACACTCACTAGGCGACGGTTCCAAATGTCGTTGTGGAAAGGGATTAAAAACCATTTGTATAGCACCTACGCCCACCAGTGTAAGATAGATTGTGAGAAACAAACTGTCGGTGTTAGTTTTGGTGATGAGTCTCATGAGTTTAATTTTTCCAAGTTTAGTAGAAAGCTTCATGAAAAAGAATTGCCTAGTAAGGATGAATTAATTGGTCTTGCTTCTACTATTGTACCACCTACTGATCCTTTAGAACGGTATTTGCTAGACCATGAAAATGATTTACATATGCATGAAAGAAATGAAATAGATAAGATTTTCTTTCAACAATGTCCTCTACTTAAACACAATTTGCCTATTGAAACTCTAGGAGGCCCTCCTCCACCTAAAGGTGATCATGTGTTTAAATTAAAACAATTGCCAGACACTTTGAAATATGCTTATCTTGATGAAAAGAAGATATATCCTGTTATTATTAGTGCTAACCTCTCAGAACATGAAGAAGAAAGATTATTGAAAGTTATAAGTAAGCACCGAGCTGCTATTGGATATACTCTTGATGATTTAAAGGGCATTAGTCCCACTCTATGTCAGCACAAAATTAATATGGAACCTGATGCTAAACCGGTTGTTAATCACCAACGTTGGTTAAACTCGGAGATGAAAGAAGTGGCCAGAACAGAATTAAAACTTCTGGAAGCAGGTATAATCTATCCCATAGCTGATTGTAGATGGGTAAGTCTTGTTCATTGTGTCCCTAAGAAAGGAGGTATAACTATTGTTCCTAATGATAAGAATGAACTTATTCCATAAAGAATTGTTACAGGTTATAGAATGGTAATTGATTTTAGAAAAATTAAACAAAGCAACTAGAAAAGATCATTACCCTCTGCCTTTTATTGATCAAATGCTTGAAATATTATTTAAGCACACACACTTTTGCTTCCTTGATGGATATTTTGGTTTTTTCACAAATACCTGTTTCTCAACCTGATCAAGAAAAGACCACTTTTACTTGTCCCTTTGGAACCTATGCTTATAGACGTCTGCCTTTTCGTTTATGCAATGCACCTGCTACCTTTCAAAGATGTATGACTGCTATATTCTCTTATTTTTTTAAAAGGTTGTTGAGGTTTTCATGGATAACTTCTATGTTTATGGGAAGTCGTTTGATGATTGTTTAAGCAATCTTGATTGAGTTTTGTAGAGATGTGAACAAACAAATCTTGTCTTGAATTCGGAGAAGTGCCACTTTATTGTTAATGAAGGCATTGTCTTGGGTCATAAAATTTCTGAAATAGGTATTGAAGTGGACAAAGCTAAGGTTGATGCAATTGAGAAAATGTCATGTCCTAAAGATATAAAAGGTATTCATAGTTTCTTAGGTCATGCTGGTTTTTACAGGAGATTTATCAAAGACTTTTCTAAAATTTCTAGGCCTCTTACGAATCTTTTGCAAAAGGATATTCCTTTTGTTTTTGATGATGATTGTTTAGAAGCCTTTGAAACACTCAAGAAATCCTTAATTTCTTCACCTATTGTTCAACCACCTGATTGGAACTTGCCTTTTAAAATTATGTGTGATGCTAGTGATTATGCTGTTGGTGCTGTTCTAGGATAAAGAGTTGATAAGAAACTGAATGTTATTCATTATGCTAGTAAAACTATAGACAATGCTCAAAGATATTATGCTACTACTGAAAAAGAATTCTTAGCGGTGGTGTTTGCTTGTGATAAATTTAGACCTTATATTGCTGATTCCAAGGTAACTGTTCACACAGACCATGCTGCTATTAAATATCTTATGGAAAAGAAAGATGCTAAACCTAGACTTATCCGATGGGTTCTCTTGTTACAAGAATTTGATTTACACATCATTGATATAAAGGGAGCTGAGAACCCCGTAGCTGATAATTTATCTAGGCTTGAAAATGTGCTTGATGACCCACTACCTATTGATGATAGTTTTCCTGATGAGCAGTTAGCTGCAATAAATGATGCTCACAGTACTCCTTGGTATGCTGATTATGCTAATTAAATTGTTGCTAAATATTTACCACCTAGCTTTACTTACCAACAAAAGAAAAAAATTCTTATATGATTTAAGACATTACTTTTGGGATGACCCACATCTTTATAAAGAAGGAGTAGATGGTATTATTAGATGTTATGTACCTGAGCATGAACAGGGACAAATCCTACGTAAATGTCACTCTGAAGCTTATGGAGGGCATCATACTGGAGATAGGACTGCTCACAAGGTATTGCAATCTGGATTTTATTGGCCTACTCTTTTTAAGGATGCATGTAAGTTCGTCTTATCTTGTGATGAATGTCAAAGAATAGGTAATATCGGTAAGCGTCAGGAAATGCCTATGAATTATTCACTTGTTGTTGAGCCATTTGATGTTTGGGGATTTGATTACATGGGACCTTTTCCTTCCTCTAATGGGTACACACATATTTTTGTTGTTGTTGATTATGTTACTAAATGGGTAGAAGATATTCCAACCAGTAGTGTTCATCACAACACCTCTATTAAAATGCTTAAGGAAGTTATTTTCCCAAGGTTTGGAGTCCCTAGATATTTAATGATTGATGGTGGTTCACACTTTATTCATGGTGCTTTCCATAAAATGCTTGCCAAGTATGATGTTAACCATAGAATTGCATCACCTTATCATCCTCAGTCTGGTGGTCAAGTTGAACTTAGCAATAAATAAATAAAATTAATTTTGCAAAAGACTGTCAATAGGTCCAGGAAGAATTGGTCTAAGAAATTAGATGATGCACTTTGGGCTTATAGAGCGACATATAAAAATCCTATGGGTATGTCTCCATATAGAATGGTTTATGGAAAAGCCTTTCATTTGCCTCTTGAGTTAGAACATAAAGCATATTCGGCCATCAAAGAGCTCAATTATGATTTCAAACTTGCTGGTGAAAAGAGGTTATTTGATATTAGCTCATTAGATGAATGGAGAGCCCAAGCTTATGAAAATGCAAAATTATTCAAAGAAAAGGTTAAAAGATGGCATGACAAAAGAATCCAAAAGCATGAGTTTAAAGTCGGAGAATATGTTCTTTTGTACAACTCTCATTTCAGATTCTTTGCAGGAAATCTCCTCTCAAAATGGGAAGGCCCCTATGTTATCGAGAAGGTTTATCGGTCTGGAGCCATCAAAATAAATAATTCCGAAGGTACTAACCCGAAGGTTGTCAATGGACAACGAATAAAGCATTATATCTCAGGTACGCCCATTAATCCTGAAAGTAATGTCATTGAAACTTTGACACCAGAAGAACACATAAAAGAGTCCTTCCGGAACACTTCAGAATCATGAAAATAAGGAGGTACGTGATATGGTAAGTAAAAGGACTCCGAAAAATCCGCATTTTTATCAGTTTTGGAATGTTTAGAAAATTAGAAAATAAAGAAACTTCTAGGAAGCATCCCCTGGTGGGCACAAGACACCAGGGCGCGCCCTGGCGTGCCCAGGTGGGTTGGGCCCACCTGGGACACCTTCCGGACTCCATTTTTCTTCCGTTTGCTTGTCCCCCAAGATAAAAAATCTATATATACTTCCCGAACTTGTTGATCACTGTATCACAGAGAAATCCTCTGTTCTCTTTTCTTGCTATTTTTCTGTCAGATCTCATCTACCATGGCCACCTCAAGCTCCTCCAAGGATAAGTTCTTCAAGAATGTCATCAACCCATACTTGCGGGAGGTGGTGCAGCACCCTCAAACCATCCAGATGCATGAGGGGGTGCTTCACCTTCGCGATGTGCCATGTCCCAAGGGGACGGGAACCATGGAGGCCAGACTTGAAGCTATGGAGCAAGATGTCTTCGGTGCAAGGGGGTAGTGGAGCGTGGGCTCAATGCCAATCACCTCATGATCACGGACCTCTCTCGTGATCTCAAGGTGGATGGCAAGCCCATGAAGGACATCGTCTTTACCCTCAATGAGCAAATCAACTTCCTCCAAAGCCAGATCTATGATCTCCAAAACCAAGTCTTTGAATATGAGGCGAGGTTTAAATGTATGAGTTTGGCTGCTAGTTGCAGGACCCGTGAGACTCACTCCTCCTCTCACGATGGCGGGCCACTACCATGGAAATCCGAGGACAAGATCTCTTCATCACCACCATCATCATCTTCACCACCAAAGGAGAATTGAGTATTGGGTATGGGCACTCTCGTTGGCTTCCGCCAAGCTTGGGGGAGGTGCCCCGGTATCGTATCATCCCACTATCTTTTTGCCTTCACTTATTTTAGTTCGATCTTTTGCTTTAGATAAATAAAAGTTAGTTCGATCCATTCTTCTTTGAGAGTTTGCTTAGTGATCTATCCTTGTAATCGTGTGCAAGTTATATAATAAAGTTTAGTTTGAGTTTTTGCTTTCTTTACTTTCTTGTTGCAAATAAAAATAAAAAGAGTAAGGAATTAAAAGAAAGAAAGGAAATAAACGAAGAAAAGATCATATACTAATCTTATGGTAGGTGATGACACCACATAAGGAAAAGTATAAGTAGAAAATTTTACTAGAGATTGACAAACATAGCATTAGTCAATGATGCAACTCATGAAAGAATTAATAAGGGGAGAGAAGATTCACATATAAATATACTATCCTAGAAATCTTTTGTGATTGTGAGCCCTCATCAAAATATTATATGCCAAAATTGTTGGCGTTGGACAAGGAAGACAACTTAATGGTTTATGTTTGTTTATATTCACATAGAAGTCATATTGTCATAGATCCTTTAACATGTGGCGCTTGCCCCCTATCTTTGCTAGCCAAAAATTCCGCACTAAGTAGAGATACTACTTGTGCATCCAAAAACCCTTAAACCCAAATCTTATTTTCAAGTGTCCACCATACCTACCTAGGGATTGAGCAAGATCCCTTAAGTAAGTTGTCATCGGTGCAAAAGGGCAATAAAAATTGCCTCTAAAAGTGTGAGACCATTTAGTGTAAGAGAAAATTGAGCGTTGCACGAACTTGTGATGGTGAAGAATAAAAGCGACAAACTGCATAATAAAGGTCGCTATCACAAGGGGCAATGCAACGTGACATTCTTTTGCACTAAGGGGTTGAGAATACAAAAAAATAAGCGCATGGCAACCTCTGCTTTCCTCTGCGAAGGGCCTATCTTTTACTTTTATTTATTTACTTTTATGCAAAGAGTCAAAGTTTTCCTTCTATGCCTTTTTATTTTTCTCCTTTGGCAAGCATCACGTGGTGAGGAAAGATCTAAGCACATATGTCCAGTTGAATATGGATAGCATGAGTTATTAATGTTGACATCACCCTTGAGGTGAATACGTTGGGAGGCAAAACTATAAGCCCCTATCTTTCTATGTGTCCGGTTGAAACGTTTTGCTCATGTGTACGAGGTGAGTGTTAGCAATCATAGAAGACTATATGATGGTTGAGTATGTGGACTTTCCTAAAGGCTCCGACACGTGACTCTTCCTGAAAAGATGATGAATTGTGGTTGCAAAGTTGACTGAGAACATAGTTTGTTGGTTTCTAATAGAGTTTTTGCTTTATACTTCCATTGTTTGATGAATTGTCACTTATTCATGAGAAGTCTATGATAAAAGTCTTATGTTTAATTTTGTTGTTGTTATAATAATCTACATGATGCTTCTATGTCTGTATTTTGTTTTTATCGACACCTCTCTCTCAAAGATGTGGACATGTTTTTCGATTTCGGTTTTCGCTTGAGGACAAGCGAGGTCTAAGCTTGGGGGAGTTGATACGTCCATTTTGCATCATGTTTTCTTACTGTTATTTATAATGTTTTTATCCATAATAATGCTTTTTGGAGTAATTCTAATGCCTTTTCTCTCATATAATATGCAAGGTATACACTAAGAGGGAGAATTCCGGCAGCTGGAAATCCGGACCTGTAAAAGCTCCATCATGCCACCTATTTTGCACAACTCCAAATGATCTGAAACTTCACGGAGAATTTTTGGAATATTTGAGGAATATTGGAGCAAATAACTACCAGAGGGGGCCCACCAGGTGGGCACAACCCACATGGGCGCGCCCTGGTGTGATCACCCAGGCCCACCTCCGGTGCCCATCTTCTGGTATACAAGTCATTTTGACCTAGAAAAAAATAAGGAGAGGAATTTTGGGACGGAGCGCCGCTGCCTCAAGGCGGAACTTGGGCAGGAGCACTTTTGCCCTCCGATAGAGCGATTCCGCCAGGGGAACTTCCCTCCCGGAGGGGGAAATCATCATCATCATCATAACCAACAACTCTCCCATCTTGGGGAGGGCAATCTCCATCAACATCTTCAACAACACCATCTCCTCTCAAACCCTAATTCATCTCTTGTGTTCAATCTTGTTACCGGAACTATAGATTGGTGCTTGTGGGTGACTAGTACTGTTGATTACATCTTGTAGTTGATTACTATATGGTTTATTTGGTGGAAGATTATATGTTCAGATCCAACATGCTATTTAATACCCCTCTGATCTTGAGCATGATTATCGTTTTTGAGTAGTTACTTTTGTTCTTGAGGTCATGGGAGAAATCTTGTTGCAAGTAATCATGTGAACTTGATATGTGTTCAATATTTTGATAGTATGTATGTTGTGATTCCCTTAGTGGTGTCATGTGAACGTCGACTACATGACACTTCACCATATTTGGGCCTAAGGGAATGCATTGTGGAGTAGCAATTAGATGGTGGGCTGTGAGAGTGACAGAAGATTAAACCCCGGTTTATGCGCTATTCCGTAAGGGGCCGATTGGATCCAAAAGTTTAATGCTATGGTTAGAATTGATTCTTAATACTTTTCTCGTAGTTGCGGATGCTTGCGGGAGGGTTAATCATAAGTTGGAGGTTTGTTCAAGTAAGAACAACACCTAAGCACCGGTCCACCCACATATCGAATTATCAAAGTACCGAACACGAATTAAGCCAACATGATGAAAGTGACTAGATGAAAATCCTGTGTACCCTCAAGAACGCTTTGCTTATCATAAGAGACCGTTTTGGCCTATCCTTTGCCTCAAAGGGATTGGGCTACCTTGCTGCAATTTTGTTACTACTTTCTTTACTTGCTCGTTACAAATTATCTTGCTATTAAACTACTCTGCTACTTACAATTTTAGCACTTGCAGACATTACCTTACTGAAAACCACTTGTCATTTCCTTCTTGTAGCGACCCGACCTCAAACGGTCAAGTCTCTGTGCTTCAGTGTCATCCCTCGATCGGTAATGCTGACACACACAGTACTCGAGGATTTATAACAGAGTAGCAATCACACACTTATTACATCGAATGTCTCAAAAGAGAACTTATTACAATAAATATGGCTTAAGGCCATCTAATACGATAACGGCGGAAGGCTTGGAAGATAAAGTGAGTCCATCAACTCCAATGGCATAGCTGAGCTGCACGGCAATGACCTAACGAACCTTACTCCTTGTCTGAAAAGTCTGCAACATAATACGTTGCAGCCCGAAAACGGGTCAGCACATGGAATATGCTGGCAAAGTAACACAATAGAGCAAGAACATAATAATACTATCGCTACATGCATATTTGGCTGGTGGAAAGCTCTATGGTTACAGTTTTGTGAAAAGCCAATTTTTCCCTACAACAAAGGAATATATTTTATTTAACTATCATGGTAGTTGAAACATCATTGAGAAGGTTCCTCCAACTCAATCCCAATTAAAGTAATTAACAACCCAACTATATTAGTTTAGAGTAATGAGATACTTATGATACTCCAAGTACTAGATACTCAAGATATCCATAACCAGGGACACGACTGACCATGATTAGTTTATACACTATGTAGAGGTTTGCACACTTTTCCCCACAAGACCCGATCTCCTCTGTTGGATTTCTCGCACTACATGGTGTTTGAGAAACAGATGACCGAGACACAGTCTTTCAGAAGCATTAACCCCTTACTCCAGGTAGACCATACCAACCTACATCCCTCTACCTGCTGATCCACCTCTTCGGGAGCTTCACACAACTTACTCAACTATGCTAGAGCCCATAATAGCTTGTAGCTGCACACGAAAGTTTCTAGCATGAAAATATCTCAGATCCCTTTGAGCCTGGGTGGCGGACCATAGGATTATCACAAGGGAACTCCGGGATATCCTAGGACAACACTGAATTCTCTAGGTGCCCAACATACAATCCACCCAGATGTGTATTCAAGTTGCCACCTTAAGTTGAACCATTACTTAACAATCTCACATCTGTCATGGATTTCACTCACCCAAACCACGTCTACGAGCATAGCATAGCAATATAAGCAATTCGTAGAAGTAACTCCCAAGGGTATGAACATAACAGGGCAATAGGTTCTACCTCATCAACTACTTCCCAACCCACATGTTAATCACATCCTAATCATGCAATGTTTGAGGATTGAAACTAAATGCATAAAAACTGGGTGGTAAAGGGGTATGATCAAAGTGTTACTTGCCTTGCTGATGATCCGCAAAACCTAGGGATTCGTAGTAGGACGCTTCGCACTCCGGGTGTTCTATCACAAACAAACAATAGCATACATAAGCAATCAAGCAAAGAAAACACGGGTAAATCTCAAATAAGAAGATCTAACCAGAAAGTTCAACTTAAGAACTCCGGTTTGCGAAAAGAATCCAATCAAACGGAGCAACGAAACTCAAACTGCGAAAGAAACAAGATATGTTTACTAATCTGGACTAAGGTCAAATTTTACAATATAAAAAACTTGTTCAAGTTGGTTAAACGGAAAGAGGGTTTCGAGACGAAGATCTAGGCGCTTGAATCGCCTGATTCCGACAAACGAGCGAAAAGACAAACTAAAACGAAAATCGGATCAGAAATCGCGATTGAAAATAATCGCGGAAAATTCGAGAAAAAGAAAACTGACGAACAGGCTAACGAACGAGCGTTCGTTGTCTACGGCTAACGAGTGAACTCCGTTCATTAAAACAAACGTACGGACGAACGTCCACAAAGTAACTAAACCGAAAAAAACCGGCGAACCAATCTATCAAAAAAACTAGGGTTTTCTAACAAAAACCGAGTCGTTTTTTATAAAAAAACGAACGGCGCTATACCTCCGGCGAGGTCCGGTGAGCGGGGTGGGGCGGCGCGGTGCAACGGCTGCGCGGGGCAGCGGCGGCAGCGGCAAACGACGGCGGCGGCGAGAGCGCGAGGCGGCGGGGCGACGGCTTGCGGCGGCGGGTGGAGCGG